>NC_092114.1:9292548-9307548 GCF_045679555.1 Salvelinus alpinus
CTCCATTAAATGTGTGTGTGTGTGTGTGTGTGTGTGTGTGTGTGTGTGTGTGTGTAGATTAAACATGAACGGGCCAAAACGGACATGGCAGCAGGTCAAAATCAAATACAAGAACATTCTGCAGAATGGTATGGTCCCTGACTAATATTTAACAAAGCACAAGCATATATTGTACCCAGAAGGTGCCTGCTCACACATTGTCTGTACTGTTTTAGCAGTGAAAAAGAATACCCACAGACAAGGCACGGGTGGTGGGTCACCAAAGGCTGACCTTACCCCAGCAGAGGACATGGCCTTGGAGCTAAATAAAGGCAGGCCCGTCTTAGAGGGGATCCCTGGGGGGAAAGAGACGAGCATAGGTTCCTCCCAAGATGCCACCCGCTTCATTCAAGGTATGTCCTTCCATCTCTACATGGGATACAACCACATTCATATTGAATCAATTTGGACTGTCTGACTTTGGTTTACCTATTGCCTTGCAGTGTCTGGCAGCACTGTGTTCCTGTTAGAGCCACCAGCACAAGCACCAGACGATGCTGATCCAGTGAGTACTCCATCAAAGGCATACTGTAGGCCTGGCATGTCTTGTCTACTAGCTTCAATATGAATCCGATTAAATGTGATAGGGTGAAGGCCCCAGTGCAGCAGCAACAGCACATGATGGAGACGATGATGAGGAGGAGACCATCTCTCTGGATTCCAGAAGGCATGAGGTATCATGTTAAGACTGTGAAAGTACTATTTACTCTACAATGGTGAGGAGTCCTCATCAAAATCAAAAAATCTAATTTCTTTTACAGGACCCAGATGCTATACAGTGGGAAAACCAGCCTGGCAACATAGTGCGTATTAATAAAAGGACACCACATCCTGCCAAATTCCAGCTGCGCTAATTGTATTGTGTTCACAGAGCTCACAAGCTATCAGAAAGTTGTATGGCAACCACCTCCGGCGCCAAATAGAACTGGCAGACATAGACATTCAGTACAAGAAGAAAAAGATGGAAAATCTTGCACTGGAGTCCGAAATAAAAAAGAGGACAATTAGGAAACTGGACCTTGAAATAAAAAAACTTGAGAGGGAGGTGAGATATGCCTTCAATGTACACTGTATGCTAACTGTAACACAAATGTATTAATCATTATTTTTCTTTCCTCCCCCAGCTCCAAGAAGATGACACAGCTCAAAATAAAAATGAGGTATATTCTCGTAAAGTCAAGTGAGCCATGACATATGAGCTCTTATTGTGAGCACACAGGACGGTGGCATCTTTCTAAGGTTTTTTTTATTTTCCCAGCAATCAGTACAACCAAGTCATCGTTATAAGGCATCGCCCTCTTTTGCCCACCCCCCCAGCACCAGGTGTGGCCACTAGCCTATATGAAGGCCCAAAATTGTGTGTTCCTTTCTGCTCTGACAATGGCATGCCCATTCGTGCGAGATGTGGTGGATGAAGAAGCACTTGTGCTGAGGAGAGCCTTCAGGCGAGAAAGGGTCTTCAGGGACCGGTTGGACCCACTGGCCTTCCCTGATGACCATCTACAGTGAGGGAAAAAAGTATTTGATCCCCTGCTGATTTTGTACGTTTGCCCACTGACAAAGATATTATCTGTAACGGTCCTGACCTGTTTTATGTTGTTTTTGTATGTGTTTAGGTCAGGGCATGTGTTTTGGGTGGGCAGTCTATGTTATCTGTTTCTATGTTGGTTGTGGTTGCCTGGTATGGCTCTTAATTAGAGGCAGGTGTTTTGCGTTCTCCTCTAATTAAGAGTCATATTTAGGTAGGGTGTTCTCACTGTTTGTTTGTGGGTGATTGTCTCCTGTGTCGTCGAATGTATGTACCATACGGGACTGTTTGGCTGTTCGTTTATTTTGATGTCGTCTGTTTCCTGTCCGTGAGTTTACGTTTAGTTATGTAGTTTATGTTCAGGTTTCGTCAACGTCGTTTTCTTGTTTTGTATATTTGAAAGTGTTTTGTTTCGTGTTGCCATCGTCGTTTCAAATAAAAAGATGGCTTACTTCCCGAATGCTGCATTTTGGTCTGATGATCCTTCTCTCCTCTCCTCGTCCGAGGATGAGGAGAGCGACAGCCCTAACAGAATCACCCACCAACCTAGGACCAAGCGGCAAGGGAATGCTCAACAGAGCAACAAGGACTCCTGGACTTGGGAGGAGATCCTGGATGGTAGAGGACCTTGGGCTCAGCCAGGGGAATATCGCCGTCCCAAGGAGGAGTTGGAAGCAGCGAAGGCTGAGAGGCGCTGGTATGAGGAGGCAGCGCGTCGACGCGGTTGGGAGCCCGTGAGTCAGACCCAAAAATTTCTTGGGGGGGGCACACGAGGAGTGTGGCAAAGCCAGGTAGGATACCCGAGCCAACTCCCCGTGCTTACCGTGGAGGTAGAAGGCGTCGTACTGGTAAGACACCGTGTTATGCGGTAAAGCGCACGGTGTCCCCAGTACGCGTGCTTAGCCCAGTGCGGGCTATTCCACCTTGCCGCACTGGGAGGGCTAAGTTGGGCATCGAGCCGAGTGCCATGAAGCCGGCCCAACGTATCTGGTCTCCAGTACGTCTCCTCGGGCCGGCGTACATGGCACCAGCCTTACAGGTGGTGTCCCCGGTTCGCCTGCATAGCCCAGTGCGGGCTATTCCACCTCGCCGCACTGGCAGGGCTACGGGGACCATTCAACCTGGTAAGGTTGGGGAGGCTCGGTGCTCAAGAGCACGTGTCCTCCTTCACGGTCCGGTATACCCGGTGCCACCTCCATGTACCAGTCCTCCGGTGGCAGCCCCCCGTACCAGGCTGTCTCTCCGGGTTCTCTCTCCAGCTGTTTCCTCCTCTCCAGCGCAGCCAGTGCCTAGACCACGCACCAGGCTGTCTCTCCTTCTCCTCCCTACAGAGCCGTCCTGCCATGACCAGCCAGAGCCGTCCTGCCATGATCAGCCAGAGCCGTCCTGCCATGATCAGCCAGAGCCGTCCTGCCATGACCAGCCAGAGCCGTCCTGCCATGACCAGCCAGAGCCGTCCTGCCATGACCTGCCAGAGCCGTCCTGCCATGACCTGCCAGAGCCGTCCTGCCATGACCTGCCAGAGCCGTCCAGCCAGGACCTGCCAGAGCCGTCCAGCCAGGACCTGCCAGAGCCGTCCAGCCAGGACCTGCCAGAGCCGTCCAGCCAGGACCTGCCAGAGCCGTCCAGCCAGGACCTGCCAGAGCCGTCCAGCCAGGACCTGCCAGAGCCGTCCAGCCAGGACCTGCCAGAGTCCCTCAGCCGGGACCTGCCAGAGTCCCTCAGCCGGGACCTGCCAGAGTCCCTCAGCCGGGACCTGCCAGAGTCCCTCAGCCGGGACCTGCCAGAGTCCCTCAGCCGGGACCTGCCAGAGTCCCTCAGCCGGGACCTGCCAGAGTCCCTCAGCCGGGACCTGCCAGAGTCCCTCAGCCGGGATCTGCCAGAGTCCCTCAGCCGGGATCTGCCAGAGTCCCTCAGCCGGGACCTGCCCCTTGTCCCGGTGCTGCCCCTTGTCCCGGTGCTGCCCCTTATCCCGGTGCTGCCCCTTATCCCGGTGCTGCCCCTTATCCCGGTGCTGCCCCTTATCCCGGTGCTGGTCCTTATCCCGGTGCTGCCCCTTGTCCCGGTGCTGCCCCTTGTCCCGGTGCTGCCCCTTGTCCCGGTGCTGCCCCTTGTCCCGGTGCTGCCCCTTGTCCCGGTGCTGCCCCTTGTCCCGGTGCTGCCCCTTGTCCCGGTGCTGCCCCTTGTCCCGGTGCTGCCCCTTGTCCCGGTGCTGGCCGTTCATTTAGGGGATGTTAGTTTTAGGGTGGTCATTGGGAGGGGAAGACAGAAGCGGGGAGTGACTATGGTGGTGTGGGGACAGCGTCCAGAGCCGGAGCCACCACCGTGGTCAACTGCCCACCCGGACCCTCCCCTGGACTTTGTGCTGGTGCGCCCGGCGTTCGCACCTTGAGGGGGGGGTTCTGTAACGGTCCTGACCTGTTTTATGTTGTTTTTGTATGTGTTTAGGTCAGGGCATGTGTTTTGGGTGGGCAGTCTATGTTATCTGTTTCTATGTTGGTTGTGGTTGCCTGGTATGGCTCTTAATTAGAGGCAGGTGTTTTGCGTTCTCCTCTAATTAAGAGTCATATTTAGGTAGGGTGTTCTCACTGTTTGTTTGTGGGTGATTGTCTCCTGTGTCGTCGAATGTATGTACCATACGGGACTGTTTGGCTGTTCGTTTATTTTGATGTCGTCTGTTTCCTGTCCGTGAGTTTACGTTTAGTTATGTAGTTTATGTTCAGGTTTCGTCAACGTCGTTTTCTTGTTTTGTATATTTGAAAGTGTTTTGTTTCGTGTTGCCATCGTCGTTTCAAATAAAAAGATGGCTTACTTCCCGAATGCTGCATTTTGGTCTGATGATCCTTCTCTCCTCTCCTCGTCCGAGGATGAGGAGAGCGACAGCCCTAACATTATCAGTCTATAATTTTAATGGTAGGTTTATTTGAACAGTGAGAGACAGAATAACAACAAAAATATCCAGAAAAATGCATGTCAAAAATGTTATAAATTGATTTGCATTTTAATGAGGGAAATAAGTATTTGACCCCTTCTCAATCAAAAAGATTTCTGGCTCCCAGGTGTCTTTCATACAGGTAACGAATGGAGATTAGGAGCACACTCTTAAAGGGAGTGCTCCTAATCTCAGTTTCTTACCTGTATAAAAGATACCTGTCCACAGAAGCAATCAATCAATCAGATTCCAAACTCTCCACCATGGCCAAGACCAAAGAGCTCTCCAAGGATGTCAGGGACAAGATTGTAGACCTACACAAGGCTGGAATGGGCTACAAGACCATCGCCAAGCAGCTTGGTGAGAAGGTGACAACAGTTTCTGTGATTATTCGCAAATGGAAGAAACACAAAAGACCTGTCAATCTCCCTCAGCCTGGGGCTCCATGCAAGATCTCACCTCGTGAAGTTGCAATGATCATGAGAACGGTGAGGAATCAGCCCAGAACTACACAGGAGGATCTTGTCAATGATCTCAAGGCAGCTGGGACCATAGTCATCAAGAAAACAATTGGTAACACACTATGCCGTGAAGGACTGAAATCCTGCAGCGCCCGCAAGGTCCCCCTGCTCAAGAAAGCACATATACATGCCCGTCTGAAGTTTGCCAATGAACATCTGAATGATTCAGAGGACAACTGGGTGAACGTGTTGTGGTCAGATGAGACCAAAATGGAGTTCTTTGGCATCAACCCAACTTGCCGTGTTTGGAGGAGGAGGAATGCTGCCTATGACCCCAAGAAACCATCCCCACCGTCAAACATGGAGGTGGAAACATTATGCTTTGGGGGTGTTTTTCTGCTAAAGGGACAGGACAACTTCACCGCATCAAAGGGACGATGGACGGGGCCATGTACCGTCAAATCTTGGGTGAAAACCTCCTTCCCTCAGCCAGGGTATTGAAAATGGGTCGTGGATGGGTATTCCAGCATGACAATGACCCAAAACACACGGCCAAGGCAACAAAGGAGTGGCTCAAGAAGAAGCACATTAAGGTCCTGGAGTGGCCTAGCCAGTATCCAGACCTTAATCCCATAGAAAATCTGTGGAGGGAGCTGAAGGTTCGAGTTGCCAAACGTCAGCCTCAAAACCTTAATGACTTGAAGAAGATCTGCAAAGAGGAGTGGGACAAAATCCCTCCTGAGATGTGTGCAAACCTGGTGGCCAACTACAAGAAACGTCTGACCTCTGTGATTGCCAACAAGGGTTTTGCCACCAAGTACTAAGTCATGTTTTGCAGAGGGGTCAAATACTTATTTCCCTCATTAAAATGCAAATCAATTCATAACATTTTTGACATGCGTTTGTCTGGATTTTTTTGTTGATATTCTGTCTCTCACTGTTCAAATAAACCTACCATTAAAATTATAGACTGATCATTTCTTTGTCAGTGGGCAAACGTACAAAATCAGCAGGGGATCAAATACTTTTTTCCCTCACTGTATATGAAAGATACAGGTTTTCTGCAGATGGCATCAGGTATCTATGCAGACTACTGGGTCCCAGGATTAAGCACCGCACTGCACGGAGCCATGCACTGAGTGTGGAGCAAATGGTTTGTGTGGCCTTGCGCTTTTTTGCTAGTGGAGCCTTCCTGTACTCAGTGGGTGATGCAGAACAGCTGAACAAGGCCACAATTTGCCGCACAATAAGGAGTGTGTGTCTGGCTATCAAAGCATTAGCAGATGTCTTCATCTCCTTCCCTGGCCACAGAAGACTCTGTGACATCAAAGAGGAGTTCTATAGGATTGCAGGTAAGAGGATCTACAAATTACAGGACAACTGTTAACACATAGTAGGATACTCATTACTTTGTGTGACAGGTTTCCCCAATGTCATTGGTGCAGTGGACTGCACACACATAAGGATAAAAGCCCCCTCAGGTGCCCATGAGGCCGATTTTGTGAATAGGAAATCCTTTCACAGCATTAATGTTCAGGTGAACATAACTTTTTGATATTGTCCATTGACGAACACTCTGCATTGCCAGTGATGTGCATTGATTGGTGTAATATTCCTCATCTTATGATTTCAGATGGTCTGCAATGCTGACTGTGTGATCAGCAATGTTGTGGCAAAATGGCCTGGCTCAGTCCATGACTCCAGAATCTTTCGGGCCTCTGAAATCTATCAGTGCCTATCACAAGGTAAGCCACACAACCCCTATTTATAACCACCATGGCTGTGTCAAGAATATCACTGTGTTTATGAGGTAGTAATGATGAGATTTTGTGTTGACAGGTGAATTCTCTGGTGTGTTGCTGGGAGACAGGGGGTATGGCTGCCAGCCTTTTCTCCTGACACCTTTCACAGACCCCCAGGAAGCACAGCAGGCCTACAACCATGCCCATGCCAGGACCAGGGCCAGAGTTGAAATGACCTTTGGCCTCCTGAAGGCACGCTTTCACTGCCTTCACAAATTAAGGGTCAGCCCTGTTAGGGCATGTGATATTACTGTGGCTTGTGCTGTCCTCCACAATGTGGCCTGCCTGAGGAAGGAGAGGGCCCCCAGAGTGCCACCAGCCATGGACTGGGACAATCCGGCAATCTTCCCTGATGACGACAGTGGTCGGCAGCTGAGGGACCAATATGTGTTGAATTATTTTAGTTAGTATGTGTGCTTTCAATTTTGGTTAAATATGTCCTGCGGTGGCAGAGGAATTTGGTTTTTTTTGGGTTCGTTTTTTGACGAATTTGGCCTCTTATGATGTTTGTGCGGTATACTGTGTGTAATACAAGGCTGCAGGGAGGCTACTGCATCCATTCATTTGTCTGTTCAGTTGATGTGTATGGATTTGTCCTGCATTTATTTTAGTGTGCAGACATGCAGGGTGTGTTATATACAGACCTTTGAATGTGTATGTATCATTTTGTATAATATGCTTGGATTCTGTGCTTTCCATCTTGTAGAGTCACTGTGACTTCAGTTTCGAAAGGAGCTGATGGTTTACCTGCTTTGTTTTGTCCTTATTCAATAAAGGAACATAATGTTACACATTGTGTTTTTATATTCATATGGAATGTGTATTTGTTTATATGACAGAGTACTAGGGCCACACTGAAGAAAACGGATAAAGTCATAAATTTATGAGGCTGGTTCTTTCTGCAGAAAAGCTACATATTGTTTTTACAGTTTTGATACTTATGACAATGTGATACTTAATATTCTGGCACATCAGCATGTCTTTGTTTATGAAACCATACTGAAGTACAATTTCACGAAATGCCCCACATCTGTCATTTTAACAACTGTCCTCCTTTAAAACAACTGGTTACAATATTATGACTTGTGTTTTTTTCCCCTCTGTGGCCCTAATATTCTATCATTTTATATATAGCCTTATAGTCTATGGGAAACTGTAAATTATCTAATGATAGCAACATCATCTAAAAATCATTTTTTATCCAAAATCATTGAAATTAATGATCACAAACGTTTAAATAATAACAGTGGGTCTAGTTATATGTGATAACAATGTATAGTGAGCAGTGAAATAACTATTGGTTTCCATTTGTGGTGACTGCTGACTGACATTAGGGATGAGATTAAATAGATCCTGGAATTTAGCCTGGTCTGGAGCAGGCTAGCTCCACAGAATAAATCTCCATGGTAATTTATACCATAACATATCCTCCTGCCCCCTATCCATCTTTAGTGCAACCGGATTACGGATCAATTGAGCCAGGATCACCAAGATATCCTGGCTTAATCCCTTATCCTAGTTTTGTGCAACAGGCCCCAGGTGTATTGTTGTTAGAAGTCAAAACCCTTGTCTTTCAGTCTATCCTTGTAGGAAGTAGACCACTGTGTGAGACCAGGACATCTACACCCAGAATATCTGGCTATGACTTTGTGTCGTCATCCATTTTGCATCATATTATGCACACAGGGATGATTTCTGTATTTTGAAAGTTACATATCTTGAAATCTTGATTTCTGATAAGCAAAACATTTTGAGAATATATCAGAAATGGACTAATTAAATAAATACCAAAATGTTCCTTTAAGGGCAAGGGGCAAATCACTGCCTACTGTTGCACAAGGAAGCACAGTTTATATGGGGTATATCAGGGTGTCAACTGGGTGTTTATAAAGGGTATACCGGGGTGTCAACTGTGTGTTTATATGGGGTATACCAGGGTGTCAACTGAGTGTTTATATGGGGTATACCAGGGTGTCAACTGAGTGTTTATATGGGGTATACCGGGGTGTCAACTGTGTGATTATATGGGGTATACCAGGGTGTCAACTGAGTGTTTATATGGGGTATACCGGGGTGTCAACTGTGTGTTTATATGGGGTATACCAGGGTGTCAACTGAGTGTTTATATGGGGTATACCAGGGTGTCAACTGTGTGTTTATATGGGGTATACCAGGGTGTCAACTGAGTGTTTATATGGGGTATACCGGGCTGTCAACTGAGTGTTTATATGGGGTATACCAGGGTGTCAACTGAGTGTTTATACGAGGTATACCAGGGTGTCAATTGAGTGTTTATATGGGGTATACCAGGGTGTCAATTGAGTGTTTATATGGGGTATACCAGGGTGTCAACTGAGTGTTTATATGGGGTATACTGGGGTGTCAACTGTGTGTTTATATGGGGTATACCAGGGTGTCAACTGAGTGTTTATATGGGGTATACCGGGGTGTCAACTGTTTGTTTATATGGGGTATACCAGGGTGTCAACTGTGTGTTTATATGGGGTATAACGGGCTGTCAACTGAGTGTTTATATGGGGTATACCAGGGTGTCAACTGAGTGTTTATATGAGGTATACCAGGGTGTCAATTGAGTGTTTATATGGGGTATACCAGGGTGTCAACTGAGTGTTTATATGGGGTATACTGGGGTGTCAACTGTGTGTTTATATGGGGTATACCAGGGTGTCAACTGAGTGTTTATATGGGGTATACCGGGGTGTCAACTGTGTGTTTATATGGGGTATACCAGGGTGTCAACTGAGTGTTTATATGGGGTATACCAGGGTGTCAACTGTGTGTTTATATGGGGTATACCAGGGTGTCAACTGTGTGTTTATATGGGGTATACCGGGCTGTCAACTGAGTGTTTATATGGGGTATACCAGGGTGTCAACTGAGTGTTTATATGAGGTATACCAGGGTGTCAATTGAGTGTTTATATGGGGTATACCAGGGTGTCAACTGAGTGTTTATATGGGGTATACTGGGGTGTCAACTGTGTGTTTATATGGGGTATACCAGGGTGTCAACTGAGTGTTTATATGGGGTATACCGGGGTGTCAACTGTTTGTTTATATGGGGTATACCAGGGTGTCAACTGAGTGTTTATATTGGGTATACCAGGGTGTCAACTGTGTGTTTATATGGGGTATACCAGGGTGTCAACTGTGTGTTTATATGGGGTATACCGGGGTGTCAACTGTGTGTTTATATGGGGTATACCAGGGTGTCAACTGAGTGTTTATATGGGGTATACCAGGGTGTCAACTGTGTGTTTATATGGGGTATACCAGGGTGTCAACTGTGTGTTTATATGGGGTATACCAGGGTGTCAACTGTGTGCTTTAGTTTCTCTTTGTACCTGTGCACTCAGGCATGCTCCCGGTCCAGCTCCCGTTAACCGTGCAGTGGCGTGTGAGCAGTCCGTTGGAGTAGTAACCGTCTCGACAGGTGTAGGTGATGGAGCGGGAAAACACCAGGCCATCATGAGACAGGATCTGAGAGTTACGCGGTGTTCCTGGGTTCCCACAGGAGATCACTGAGAGAGAGAGAGAGAGAGAGGGAGAGAGAGGGGGAGAGAGGGGGAGAGAGGGGGGAGGCGGAAATAGTTAGGGAGGGAAGGAGGGAGAGAGAGGGAGAGAGAGGGAGAGAGAGGGGGAGAGAGGGAGAGAGAGAGATGTGTTGTTATAGGGAGGGAACGAGGGAGAAAGAGAGAGATGTGTTGTTATAGGGAGGGAACGAGGGAGAAAGAGAGAGATGTGTTGTTATAGGGAGGGAACGAGGGAGAAAGAGAGATGTGGTGTTATAGGGAGGGAACGAGGGAGAAAGAGAGATGTGTTGTTATAGGGAGGGAACGAGGGAGAGAGAGATGCGTTGTTATAGGGAGGGAAGGATGGAGAAAGAGAGATGTAGTGTTATAGGGAGGGAACGAGGGAGAAAGAGAGATGTGGTGTTATAGGGAGGGAACGAGGGAGAAAGAGAGATGTGTTGTTATAGGGAGGGAACGATGGAGAGAGAGAGAGAGATGTTATAGGGAGGGAAGGATGGAGGGAGATAGACAGAGATGTGGTGTTATAGGGAGGGAACGAGGGAGAGAGAGAGATGTGGTGTTATAGGGAGGGAACGAGGGAGAGAGAGAGATGTGGTGTTATAGGGAGGGAACGATGGAGAAAGAGAGAGATGTGTTGTTATAGGGAGGGAACGATGGAGAGAGAGAGAGAGAGAGATGTGGTGTTATAGGGAGGGAAGGATGGAGGGAGATAGACAGAGATGTGGTGTTAATGCAATATATATTAAGAATAGGACTTAGGCAAAATGTTCCCCACCCCCTCCCTCTCGCTCTCTCCCCTTCCTCTCTCCCCCTTCCCCCCTTCTCTCACCCTTCCCTCTTTCTCTCTCCCCTTCCACCCCTCTCTCCCCCTCCCTCCCTCTCTCCCATTTCCATCTCCCTCTATCCCTTCCCTCCCTCTTCCCTCTCTTTCTCTCTCTCACTCGCTCTCTCTCTCACTCGCTCTCTCTCTCCCCTTCCCTCCCTCTCTTGCTTTCTCTCTCCCCTTCCCTCCCTCTCACCCCCTTCCCTCCCTCTCCCCCCCTTCCCTCTCTCTCTCCCCTTCCTTCCCTCACTCTCTCCCCCTTCTCTCTCTCTCTCCCCCTTCCCTCTCTCTCTCCCCTTCCTTCCCTCTCTCTCTCCCCTTCCTTCCCTCTCTCTCCCCTTCCCGCTCTCTCTCCCCCTTTCCTCTCTCTCTCCCTTTCCTTTCCTCTCTCTCTCTCTCTACCCCGTTCCTCTCTCTCTCCCCTTCCTTCCCCCTCTCTCTCTCCCCTTCCTTCCCTCTCTCTCCCCCTTTCCTCTCTCTCTCCCCTTCCTTTCCTCTCTCTCTCCCCTTCCCTCTCTCTCTCCCCCCTTCCTCTCTCTCTCCCCATTTCCTCTCTCTCTCCCCTTCCTTTCCTCTCTCTCTCCCCTTCCTTTCCTCCCTCTCTCCCCTTCCTTTCCTCCCTCTCTTCCCTTCCTTTCCTCCCTCTCTCCCCTTCATTCCCTCTCTCTCCCCCTTCCTTGGTCTGTGGTCTTTAGAACAGTCCAGTGGATGATGATGTTCATTACTGTCTCCTTATCCTCCTCCTTCCCGCTCCAGGCCCAACTGCCCACGGGCCATTGCACCACAGCGCTCTGTGTGTGTGTGTGTGTGTGTGTGTGTGTGTGTGTGTGTGTGTGTGTGTGTGTGTGTGTGTGTGTGTGTGTGTGTGTGTGTGTGTGTGTGTGTGTGTGTGTGTGTGTGTGTGTGTGTGTGTGTGTGTGTGTGTGTGTGTCTGTGTGCAAGCAATGGCCCCTCTATAATGACCAGCTGTGACTGGGCCTTGATGTCTTTGCCAACCATGAACAGGTGGCAACCCCTCAGGCACCACACAAAGAGAGATAAGGAGTGAGGGATGGAGAGAGGGGGGGGGGTAAGAGAGCTCTCTCTCTTTTCCCATCTCTCTTGACCCCCATCCCTCAATCCTTCTCTCTCCCTCTCGAACTGTCTGTAGAAATTGTCTGTAGACCTGTCTCTAGAGCTGTCTGTCTCTAGAGCTGTCTGTCTCTAGAGCTGTTTGTCTCTAGAGCTGTCTGTCTCTAGAGCTGTTTGTCTCTAGAGCTGTTTGTCTCTAGAGCTGTCTGTCTCTAGAGCTGTCTGTCTCTAGAGCTGTTTCTCTCTAGAGCTGTCTGTCTCTAGAGCTGTCTGTCTCTAGAACTGTCTGTCTCTCGAGCTGTCTGTCTCTAGAGCTGTCTGTCTCTAGAGCTGTCTGTCTCTAGAGCTGTCTGTCTCTAGAGCTGTCTGTCTCTAGAGCTGTCTGTCTGTAGAACTGTCTGTCTCTAGAGCTGTCTGTCTCTAGAACTGTCTGTCTCTAGAGCTGTCTGTCTGTAGAGATGTCTGTCTGTAGAACTGTCTGTCTAAAGAACTGTCTGTATGACTGTCTGTAGAACTGTCTGTATGGCTGTCTGTATGACTGTCTGTATGATTGTCTGTATGACTGTCTGTATGATTGTCTGTATGATTGTATATATGACTGTCTATATGACTGTCTGAATGATTATCTGTATGACCGTCTATATGACTGTCTATATGGCTGTCTGTATGGCTGTCTGTATGGTTGTCTGTATGACTGTCTGTATGACTGTCTGTATGATTATCTGTATGACTGTCTGTATGATTGTCTGTATGACTGTCTGTATGATTGTCTATCTTACTGTCTGTATGACTGTCTGTATGACTGTCTGTATTATTGTCTGTATGACTGTCTGTATGATTGTCTGTATGATTGTCTATATAACTGTCTGTATGACTGTCTGTATGACTGTCTGTATGACTGTCTGTATGATTGTCTGTATGATTGTCTATATAACTGTCTGTATGACTGTCTGTATGACTGTCTGTATGACTGTCTGCATGACTGTCTGCATGACTGTCTGTATGACTGTATGATTTTCTGTATGACTGTCTGTATGATTGTCTGTATGACTGTCTGTATGATTGTCTGTATGACTGTCTGTATGACTGTCTATGACTGTCTGTATGATTGTCTGTATGACTGTCTGTCTGTATGACTGTCTGTATGACTGTCTATGACTGTCTGTATGATTGTCTGTATGATTGTCTATCTAACTGTCTGTATGATTGTCTGTATGATTGTCTATATAACTGTCTGTATGACTGTCTGTATGATTGTCTGTATGACTGTCTGTATTATTGTCTGTATGATTGTCTATCTAACTGTCTGTATGGCTGTCTGTATGACTGTCTGTATGACTGTCTGTATGACTGTCTATATGACTGTCTGTATGACCGTCTGTATGAGTGTCTATATAACTGTCTGTATGATTGTCTATGACTGTCTGTATGATTGTCTGTATGACTGTCTGTATGATTGTCTGTCTGTATGAGTGTCTATATAACTGTCTGTATGACTGTCTCTATGATTGTCTGTATGATTGTCTATATAACTGTCTGTATAATTGTCTGTATGATTGTCTGTATGACTGCCTGTATGACTGCCTGTATGATTGTCTGTATGATTGTCTATCTAACTGTCTGTATGACTGTCTGTATGACTGTCTGTATGATTGTCTGTATGACTGTCTGTATGACTGTCTGTATGATTGTCTGTATGACATTTACATTTACATTTACATTTAAGTCATTTAGCAGACGCTCTTATCCAGAGCGACTTACACATTGGAAAGTTCATACATATTCATCCTGGTCCCCCCGTGGGGAATGAACCCACAACCCTGGCGTTGCAAGCGCCATGCTCTACCAACTGAGCCACACGGGACTATACTATATGACTATCTGTATGATTGTCTGTATGACTGTCTGTATGATTGTCTGTATGACTGTCTGTATGATTGTCTGTATGACTGTCTGTATGATTGTCTATCTAACTGTCTGTATGACTGTCTGTTTGATTGTCTGTTTGATTGTCTATATAACTGTCTGTATGATTGTCTCTATGACTGTCTGTATGATTGTCTATCTAACTGTCTGTATGACTGTCTGTATGATTGTCTGTATGATTGTCTATATAACTGTCTGTATGACTGTCTGTATGACTGTTTGTATGATTGTCTGTATGACTGTCTGTATGATTGTCTGTATGATTGTCTATATGACTGTCTGTATGACTGTCTGTATGATTGTCTGTATGGCTGTCTCTATGATTGTCTATCTAACTGTCTGTATGACTGTCTGTATGATTGTCTGTATGATTGTCTGTATGATTGTCTATATAACGGTCTGTATGACTGTCTGTATGATTGTCTGTATGATTGTCTATATAACTGTCTGTATGACTGTCTGTATGACTGTCTGTATTATTGTCTGTATGACTGTCTGTATGATTGTCTGTATGATATTCTATCAAACTGTCTGTATGACTGTCTGTATGATTGTATGTATGACTGTCTGTATGACTGTCTGTATGATTGTCTGTATGATTGTCTATCTAACTGTCTGTATGACTGTCTGTATGACTGTCTGTATGATTGTCTGTATGATTGTCTGTATGATTGTCTGTATGACTGTCAATATAACTTGATGTCAGTATAACTGTCAGTACATAGACAGGGTCTGTATGACAGTATAACTGTCTGTATGGCAGTATAACTGTCTGTATGACAGTAGAACTGTCTGTATGACAGTAGAACTGTCTGTATGACAGTATAACTGTCTGTATGACAGTATAACTGTCTGTATGACAGTA
>NC_092114.1:9312548-9315048 GCF_045679555.1 Salvelinus alpinus
GTTGATTCCAGTGCTTTGCTATAGCCCATCTGAATCTGAAAGCAAGCAGTACAGGGGCCTCCTCTATATAGAGAAGAGGAGGAGAGAAGGAGAGGAGAGGAGGAGAGAAGGAGAGGAGGAGAGAAGGAGAGGAGGAGAGAAGGACAGGAGAGGAGGAGAGAAGGGTAGGAGAGGAGGAGAGAAGGATAGGGGAGGAGGAGAGAAGGATAGGAGAGGAGGAGAGGAGGAGAGGAGAGGAGGAGAGGAGAGGAGGAGAGAAGGATAGGAGAGGAGGAGAGAAGGAGAGGAGAGGAGGAGAGAATGAGAGGAGAGGAGGATATAGAAGTTGGAGAGGATAGGAGGAGATAGAAGTTGGAGAGGAGAGGAGAGGAGAGAAGAGGAGGAGGGAAGGATAGGAGAGGAGGATATAGAAGTTTGAGAGGATAAGAGGAGAGGAGGAGAGGAGGATGGGAGAGGAGGAGATAGAAGTTGGAGAGGATAAGAGAAGAGGAGGAGAGGAGGAGAGGAGAGAAGGATAGGAGAGGAGGAGATAGAAGTTGGAGAGGAGAAGAGAAGAGGAGGAGAGAAGGATATGAGAGGGGGAGATATAAGGTGGCGAGGATAAGATGAGAGGAGGAGAGGAGGAGAGGAGAGGAGGAGAGAAGAGGAGGAGACAGAAGGTGGTGAGGATAAGAGGAGAGGAGGAGAGAAAAGGAGGAGATAGAAGGTGGCGAGGAGGACATTACACCTTGTCTTTTTTTTAGCAGTGTCTAGCCTCACAGAGGCTTTTTAGACACTAACCGTTCACTGCCAAGCGAGCCGAGCAACTGGAGAGAATTTAGAACCCTCTGGTGTTCCCGTCTGTGGGTTTGAGTCAAACCTTTTGTTTCCCATTCTGCCCGCGAGAGACACAGCATCCAGTCTGTTTTCCTCTCTGTTGATGAGCTGTGTGTTCATCATTATCTCTCTCGCTGTGTGTGTGTGTGTGTGTGTGTGTGTGTGTGTGTGTGTGTGTGTGTGTGTCTGAGTGTGTGTCTGAGTGTGTTATCCAGAGAACAGCTACTTGGGTGATCAACATCTATGGTTTGTTGTTTTATGAGCAGAAACCTACAGGAAGGTGTTTTTATTCAGCCAAAGATAGAATATGATCCACATAGAGAGTTTCTGGGGAAACGGTGAAGTAAGTGATGTAATAATGTAGTGATGTAGTGATGTAATAATGTAGTGATGTAATAATGTCGTATTGAAGGCTAGATGCGTTCACGATCCATCATTTTGGACTTGCAAGGTTTCTGTTTTAGTCTCAGCTGTGTTGCTGGTTTCGCAAAATATATTTTAAAATGAAAAATGTAGTTCAGAGTTAGAATACAGGTGACAGACAAATGGGGAAAGAGAGGAGGAGCTATATAATAGAGAGAGATATATAAGGAGAGAGAGATGAGGGAGAGAGAGAGAGAGATATATATATAGACAGAGAGAGAGAGAGATATAGAAGGAGAGAGAGACAGAGACAGAGACAGAGACAGAGACAGAGAGAGAGAGACAGAGAGAGATTTTATTTTCCTTGGGAAAATACTCTGCATTATCATTAACAGCAGACTCGTACATTTCCTCAATGAAAACAATGTACTGAGCAAATGTCAAATTGGCTTTTTACCAAATTACCGTACAACAGACCATGTATTCACCCTACACACCCTAATTGACAACCAAACAAACCAAAACAAAGGCAAAGTCTTCTCATGCTTTGTTGATTTCAAAAAAGCCTTCGACTCAATTTGGCATGAGGGTCTGCTATACAAATTGATGGAAAGTGGTGTTGGGGGTAAAACATACGACATTATAAAATCCATGTACACAAACAACAAGTGTGCGGTTAAAATTGGCAAAAAACACACACATTTCTTCACACAGGGTCGTGGGGTGAGACAGGGATGCAGCTTAAGCCCCACCCTCTTCAACATATATATCAACGAATTGGCGCGGGCACTAGAACAGTCTGCAGCACCCGGTCTCACCCTACTAGAATCCAAAGTCAAATGTCTACTGTTTGCTGATGATCTGGTGCTCTGTCACCAACCAAGGAGGGCCTACAGCAGCACCTAGATCTTCTGCACAGATTCTGTCAGACCTGGGCCCTGACAGTAAATCTCAGTAAGACCAAAATAATGGTGTTCCAAAAAAGGTCCAGTCACCAGGACCACAAATTCCATCTAGACACCGTTGCCCAAGAGCACACAAAAAACTATACATACCTCGGCCTAAACATCAGCACCACAGGTAACTTCCACAAAGCTGTGAACGATCTGAGAGACAAGGCAAGAAGGGCCTTCTATGCCATCAAAAGGAACATAAATTTCAACATACCAATTAGGATCTGGCTAAAAATACTTGAATCAGTCATAGAGCCCATTGCCCTTTATGGTTGTGAGGTCTGGGGTCCGCTCACCAACCAAGATTTCACAAAATGGGACAAACACCAAATTGAGACTCTGCATGCAGAATTCTGCAAAAATATCCT
>NC_092114.1:9320048-9325048 GCF_045679555.1 Salvelinus alpinus
AGACCCACACATCTCATATAGACAGCTCTGAGACCCACACATCTCATATAGACAGCTCTGAGACCCACACATCTCATATAGACAGCTCTGAGACCCACACATCTCATATAGACAGCTCTGAGACCCACACATCTCATATAGACAGCTCTGAGACCCACACATCTCCTATAGACAGCTCTGAGACCAACACATATCATATAGACAGCTCTGAGACCCACACATCTCATATAGACAGCTCTGAGACCCACACATCTCCTCATATAGACAGCTCTGAGACCCACACATCTCATATAGACAGCTCTGAGACCCACACATCTCCTCATATAGACAGCTCTGAGACCCACACATCTCATATAGACAGCTCTGAGACCCACACATCTCATATAGACAGCTCTGAGACCCACACATCTCATATAGACAGCTCTGAGACCCACACATCTCCTATAGACAGCTCTGAGACCCACACATCTCACATAGACAGCTCTGAGACCCACACATCTCCTATAGAAAGCTCTGAGACCCACACATCTCCTCCTATAGACAGCTCTGAGACCCACACATCTCATATAGACAGCTCTGAGACCCACACATCTCCTCCTATAGACAGCTCTGAGACCCACACATCTCATATAGACAGCTCTGAGACCCACACATCTCATATAGACAGCTCTGAGACCCACACATCTCCTCATATAGACAGCTCTGAGACCCACACATATCATATAGACAGCTCTGAGACCCACACATCTCCTATAGACAGCTCTGAGACCCACACATCTCCTATAGACAGCTCTGAGACCCACACATCTCATATAGACAGCTCTGAGACCCACACATCTCATATAGACAGCTCTGAGACCCACACATTTCCTATAGACAGCTCTGAGACCCACACATCTCATATAGACAGCTCTGAGACCCACACATCTCATATAGACAGCTCTGAGACCCACACATCTCCTATGGACAGCTCTGAGACCCACACATCTCCTATAGACAGCTCTGAGACCCACACATCTCCTCATATAGACAGCTCTGAGACCCACACATCTCATATATACAGCTCTGAGACCCACACATCTCATATAGACAGCTCTGAGACCCACACATCTCCTATAGACAGCTCTGAGACCCACACATCTCATATAGACAGCTCTGAGACCCACACATCTCCTATAGACAGCTCTGAGACCCACACATCTCCTATAGACAGCTCTGAGACCCACACATCTCCTATAGACAGCTCTGAGACCCACACATCTCCTCCTATAGACAGCTCTGAGACCCACACATCTCATATAGACAGCTCTGAGACCCACACATCTCCTCCTATAGACAGCTCTGAGACCCAGACATCTCCTCCTATAGACAGCTCTGAGACCCACACATCTCCTCCTATAGACAGCTCTGAGACCCACACATCTCCTATAGACAGCTCTGAGACCCACACATCTCATATAGACAGCTCTGAGACCCACACATCTCCTCCTATAGACAGCTCTGAGACCCACACATCTCCTATGGACAGCTCTGAGACCCACACATCTCATATAGACAGCTCTGAGACCCACACATCTCCTATAGACAGCTCTGAGACCCACACATCTCATATAGACAGCTCTGAGACCCACACATCTCCTATAGACAGCTCTGAGACCCACACATCTCCTATAGACAGCTCTGAGACCCACACATCTCATATAGACAGCTCTGCGACCCACACATCTCCTCATATAGACAGCTCTGAGACCCACACATCTCCTATAGACAGCTCTGAGACCCACACATCTCCTCCTATAGACAGCTCTGAGACCCACACATCTCATATAGACAGCTCTGAGACCCACACATCTCCTATAGACAGCTCTGAGACCCACACATCTCCTCCTATAGACAGCTCTGAGACCCACACATCTCCTCCTATAGACAGCTCTGAGACCCACACATCTCCTCCTATAGACAGCTCTGAGACCCACACATCTCCTATAGACAGCTCTGAGACCCACACATCTCCTATAGACAGCTCTGAGACCCAGACATCTCCTATAGACAGTTCTGAGACCCACACATCTCATATAGACAGCTCTGAGACCCACACATCTCATATAGACAGCTCTGAGACCCACACATCTCATATAGACAGCTCTGAGACCCACACATCTCATATAGACAGCTCTGAGACCCACACATCTCCTATAGACAGCTCTGAGACCCACAGAGAGCTCTGTCACTAACCCTGCAGTGAGCTCTTTATTCATGTGTTTACGAAAAGATCAAAGTCCAGACTTCAAAAGGGTTGTAATGTCAAGGTAAAATACTTTTTTCAAATTTTGAGGACACCTCAGATTCCCAACTGGAGCATTGTGATAGTCACTTGATCTGTACTCTACTATATTCTACTATTATTATCAGAACTACTGTAACTACTCACAGATTCCAGACACTTCAGCTTCCCATACTGTGTGAGTGGTGTGGTGTGAGTGGTGTGGTGTGGTGTGGTGTGAGTGGTGTGGTGTGGTGTGGTGTGAGTGGTGTGTATGTGTGGTGTGGTGTGGTGTGGTGTGGTGTGGTGTGAGTGTTGTGAGTGGTGTGTATGTGTGGTGTGGTGTGGTGGGTGTGGTGTGAGTGGTGTGTGGTGTGGTGTGGTGTGAGTGGTGTGAGTGGTGTGAGTGGTGTGTATGTGTGGTGTGGTGTGGTGGGTGTGGTGTGGTGTGGTGTGGTGGGTGTGGTGTGAGTGGTGTGTGGTGTGGTGTGGTGTGAGTGGTGTGATTGGTGTGAGTGGTGTGTATGTGTGGTGTGGTGTGGTGGGTGTGGTGTGGTGTGGTGTGGTGTGAGTGGTGTGGCGTGAGTGGTGTGGAGTGGTGTGGTGTGTATGTGTGGTGTGGTGTAGTATGGTATGGTATGGTGTGGTGTGGTGTAGTATGGTGTGGTGTAGTATGTGTGGTGTGGTGTGGTGTGGTGTGGTGTGGTGTGGTGTGAGTGGTGTGTATGTGTGGTGTGGTGTGGTGTGTGTGGTGTGGTGTGGTGTGGTGTGTATGTGTGGTGTGGTGTGGTGTGTGTGGTGTGGTGTGGTGTGGTGTGAGTGGTGTGTATGTGTGGTGTGGTGTGGTGTGGTGTGGTGTGTGTGGTGTGGTGTGGTGTGGTGTGGTGTGGTGTGTGTGGTGTGGTGTGGTGTGGTGTGTGTGGTGTGGTGTAGTATGGTGTGTGTGTGGTGTGGTTTGGTGTGGTGTGGTGCTGTGTGGTGTAGTATGTGTGGTGTGGTGTGGTGTGGTGTGTGTGGTGTGGTGGGTGTGGTGTGGTGTAGTATGGTGTGGTGTGGTGTGTGTGGTGTGGTGTAGTATGGTGTGGTGTGGTGTTTGTGGTGTGGTGTGTGTGGTGTGGTGTGGTGTGGTGTAGTATGTGTGGTGTGGTGTGGTGTGTGTGGTGTGGTGTGTGTGGTGTGGTTTGGTGTGGTGTGGTGTGGTGAGGTGTGTGTGGTGTGGTGTGGTGTGTGTGGTGTGAGTGATGTGTATGTGTGGTGTGGTGTGGTGGGTGTGGTGTGGTGTGGTGTGAGTGGTGTGGCGTGAGTGGTGTGGAGTGGTGTGTATGTGTGGTGTGGTGTGGTGTAGTATGGTATGGTGTGGTGTGGTGTGGTGTAGTATGGTGTGGTGTAGTATGTGTGGTGTGGTGTGGTGTGGTGTGGTGTGGTGTGGGTGGGTGGTGTGTATGTGTGGTGTGGTGTGGTGTGTGTGGTGTGGTGTGGTGTGGTGTGAGTGGTGTGTATGTGTGGTGTGGTGTGGTGTGGCGTGTGTGGTGTGGTGTGGTGTGGTGTGTGTGGTGTGGTGTGGTGTGTGCGGTGTGGTGTGGTGTGTGTGGTGTGGTGTAGTATGGTGTGTGTGTGGTGTGGTTTGGTGTGGTGTGGTGTGGTGTAGTATGTGTGGTGTGGTGTGGTGTGGTGTGGTGTGGTGTGTGTGGTGTGGTGTGGTGTGGTGTGTGTGGTGTGGTGTGGTGTGTGTGGTGTGGTGTGTGTGGTGTGGTGTAGTATGGTGTGGTGTGGTGTTTGTGGTGTGGTGTGGTGTGGTGTGGTGTTTGTGGTTTGGTGTGGTGTGGTGTAGTATGTGTGGTGTGGTGTGGTGTGGTGTGGTGTGTGTGGTGTGGTGTGGTGTGTGTGGTGTGGTTTGGTGTGGTGTGGTGTGGTGAGGTGTGTGTGGTGTGGTGTGTGTGGTGTGAGTGGTGTGTATGTGTGGTGTGGTGTGGTGTGGTGTGTGTGGTGTGGTGTGTGTGTGGTGTGGTGTGGTGTGTGTGGTGTGTGTGTGGTGTGGAGTGGTGTGGTGTGTGTGGTGTGGTGTGGTGTGGTGTGTGTGGTGGTGGTGTGGTGTGTGTGGTGTGGTGTAGTATGGTGTGGTGTGGTGTGTGTGGTGTGGTCTAGTATGGTGTGGTGTGGTGTGTGTGGTGTGGTGTGTGTGGTGTGTGTGGTGTGGTGTGTGTGGTGTGGTGTGGTGTGTGTGGTGTGGTGTAGTATGTGTGGTGTGGTGTGGTATGGTGTGGTGTGGTGTGTGTGGTGTGGTGTGGTGTGTGTGGTGTGGTGTGGTGTGTGTGGTGTGGTGTGGTGTGTGTGGTGTGTGTGGTGTGGTGTGTATGTGTGGTGTGTGTGGTGTGGTGTGTATGTGTGGTGTGGTGTGGTGTGTGTGGTGTGGTGTGTGGTGTGATGTGTGTGGTGTGGTGTGATGTGTGTATGTGTGGTGTGTGTGGTGTGTGTGGTGTGTGTGGTGTGGTGTGTGTGGTGTGTATGTGTGGTGTGTGTGGTGTGGTGTGTATGTGTGGTGTGTATGTGTGGTGTGGTGTGGTGTGTGTGGTGTGTGTGGTGTGGTGTGTGTGGTGTGGTGTGTGTGGTGTGGTGTGGTGTGGTGTGTGTGGTGTGTGGTGTGGTGTGTGTGGTGTATATGTGGTGTGTGTGTGTGTGGTGTGGTGTGGTGTGTATGTGTGGTGTGTATGTGTGGTGTGGTGTGGTGTGGTGTGTG
>NC_092114.1:9327548-9374808 GCF_045679555.1 Salvelinus alpinus
AACCCACCGTCCAACGGTCACCGGAGATCTGGGCGTACGGGGGCATGCTGGGACGGTTGCACAACACCACTAACCAATCACAGGAGAGGAGAGAGAGAAATGGACCAATCAGAAGAGAACATAGAAAGAACCTGACCAATTTTACTGGAGATATAGCTACAGTATTAACCTGTTCTTCCAGAACAAGTCTAGTAAATATACCTGGTTTACCTGTACTTCCTGAACAAGTCTAGTAAATATACCTGGTTTACCTGTTCTTCCTGAACACGTCTAGTAAATATACCTAGTTTACCTGTACTTCCTGAACAAGTCTAGTAAATATACCTGGTTTACCTGTTCTTCCTGAACAAGTCTAGTAAATATACCTGGTTTACCTGTTCTTCCTGAACACGTCTAGTACATATACCTGGTTTACCTGTACTTCCTGAACACGTCTAGTACATATACCTGGTTTACCTGTACTTCCTGAACACGTCTAGTAAATATACCTAGTTTACCTGTTCTTCCTGAACACGTCTAGTACATATACCTGGTTTACCTGTACTTCCTGAACACGTCTAGTACATATACCTGGTTTACCTGTACTTCCTGAACACGTCTAGTAAATATACCTAGTTTACCTGTACTTCCTGAACACGTCTAGTACATATACCTGGTTTACCTGTACTTCCTGAACACGTCTAGTACATATACCTGGTTTACCTGTACTTCCTGAACACGTCTAGTAAATATACCTAGTTTACCTGTTCTTCCTGAACACGTCTAGTACATATACCTGGTTTACCTGTACTTCCTGAACACGTCTAGTACATATACCTGGTTTACCTGTACTTCCTGAACACGTCTAGTACATATACCTGGTTTACCTGTACTTCCTGAACACGTCTAGTAAATATACCTAGTTTACCTGTACTTCCTGAACACGTCTAGTACATATACCTGGTTTACCTGTACTTCCTGAACACGTCTAGTACATATACCTGGTTTACCTGTACTTCCTGAACACGTCTAGTACATATATCTGGTTTACCTGTTCTTTCTGAATATGTCTAGTAAATATACCTGGTTTACCTGTACTTCCTGAACACGTCTAGTACATATACCTGGTTTACCTGTACTTCCTGAACACGTCTAGTACATATACCTGGTTTACCTGTACTTCCTGAACACGTCTAGTACATATATCTGGTTTACCTGTTCTTCCTGAATATGTCTAGTAAATATACCTAGTTTACCTAGTTTACCTGTTCTTCCAGAACAAGTCTAGTAAATATACCTAGTTTACCTGCTCTTCCAGGTATAATCAATGTAATTACAGTAACCATCTTCCTATTGTTCTCCTGAAGTAAGGCCTTCTGGGAAAGAACATGAAACAGTGTCTGTGTCTGTGTGCAGCCCTACAGGAGCACTGGGGAACATACTGGTGCTATTTTAAACCACAGGTGTTTGTGTTAAAATCACACGGTGTGTGTGTGTGTTAAAATCACACGGTGTGTGTGTTAAAATCCCACGGTGTGTGTGTTAAAATCACATGGTGTGTGTGTGTGTTAAAATCACATGGTGTGTGTGTTAAAATCACACGGTGTGTGTGTGTGTTAAAATCACACGGCGTGTGTGTTAAAATCCCACGGTGTGTGTGTGTGTTAAAATCACACGGTGTGTGTGTCTGGTACTCACACAGACACTTGGGCAGTGATCGGTCCCAGGTGCCGTCTCCCTGGCAGGACAGAGTGCTGGTTCCCAGTAGGTAGTAACCAGGGTTACAGCGGTAGGACACGGCGGTCTGGAAGCTGTAAGGAGCAGGGCCTTCAGACAACACCTGTCTGTCGCTGTCCTCTACGTGACCTGGCTCTGTGCAGTTCACAACTAGAGGACGGAGGACGGAAGAGTGGAGGGGGAAAATATTTGGAACATTAAGAAGAGCTGATGTGTGTGTATACAAGCAGGAACACACACACACACACACACACACACACACACACACACACACACACACACACACACACACACACACACACACACACACACACACACACACACACACACACACACACACACACACACACACACACACACACACACACATACTTGAACATAGAGTACATACAGACACATTTCCATATCTCGAACAGTGAATATAGGGCATAACATACAGTTATGGAGCAAGTGCATCTGTTTTCAAGTTGGATTTCTGTGTGTTACCAACACTTCCTCCACCCACCCATTCTTCCCCCAAACCACCCACACATTCTACCCCCAAACTCCCCACCCACGTCCACTCATCCATCCATCCACCAACCCATTCTTCCCCCTAACCATCCACCCATTCTTCCCCCTAACCACCAACCCATTCTTCCCCCTAACCATCCACCCATTCTTCCCCCTAACCACCAACCCATTCTTCCCCCTAACCATCCACCCATTCTTCCCCCTAACCATCCACCCATTCTTCCCCCTAACCATTGTAGTTGAACAGGTTAAACGTAATGATAACTCTGTTAGGACTGTCAGGTCAGGGGCTGGTCGAGTTAGGAAACGCCCCGTGAGACTCATTGAGACTATGCAGACACAGAGGGTTTTTCATACAGAATTCATTAGAGTACCTGTGTGGGTGTAGGATTAGAATCCAAGTCTGTAGCCACATTTTATTTTTTTATTTTTTATTTATTTTTAACTTTCAAGAGACCCTATAGAGGTAATGGGTCAGGGGTCATGTAGGCCAAGGTTTTTCTGTCTGAGGTTCTTATTGTCACTGAGTGTACTGAACATGTAACAGGCATGTTTTCCTACGGGGTCTTTGAATTCCCCTAATTCTCTTTAGAGAATAGTCTTTGCACTGGAATATCTGGTGACATATGTATTGCAAGGTATTGCATACCTCATTTTGTTTCTTTGTAGTATGCAAGTGTAATTCAGCAGGGGAGAATGTAACAGGGTTGGTTATGTTTCCACTTGCCTCTAAAGAAATGTGTATTTGATGTTCAAGCATTCTTATTGGTTAGTTCAACTCTGATGACAATAAGGGGTGTTGTGATTGGCCCCGCTTGCAAATAGGGGGAGATCGCGAACGTCAGGTCTTCCCAGTATGAAAATGTGATGCAAGGGATTTTGCCATCGACAGCCATCAACACTGTTAAGTCCTGCACAACTAACGTGCTGTTTCCCATTTAACAACAGCAGAAATAAATGATGCTCAACTGGGACTACTGGCCGAAGTTATTTATTTTGTGAAAACACAACGCATGGAGAGTACATTATACATCTGTTACACCCATAACCATCCACCCATTCTTCC
This sequence comes from Salvelinus alpinus, assembly GCF_045679555.1. Lineage (NCBI taxonomy): Eukaryota > Metazoa > Chordata > Actinopteri > Salmoniformes > Salmonidae > Salvelinus > Salvelinus alpinus. Next base: position 9,330,844 of record NC_092114.1, read on the forward strand.
CCCTAACCATCCACCCATTCTTCCCCCTAACCATCCACCCATTCTTCCCCCTAACCATCCACCCATTCTTCCCCCTAACCATCCACCCATTCTTCCCCCTAACCATCCACCCATTCTTCCCCCTAACCATCCACCCATTCTTCCCCCTAACCATCCACCCATTCTTCCCCCTAACCATCCACCCATTCTTCCCCCTAACCATCCACCCATTCTTCCCCCTAACCATCCACCCATTCTTCCCCCTAACCATCCACCCATTCTTCCCCCTAACCATCCACCCATTCTTCCCCCTAACCATCCACCCATTCTTCCCCCTAACCATCCACCCATTCTTCCCCCTAACCATCCACCCATTCTTCCCCCTAACCATCCACCCATTCTTCCCCCTAACCATCCACCCATTCTTCCCCCTAACCATCCACCCATTCTTCCCCCTAACCATCCACCCATTCTTCCCCATAACCACCAACCCATTCTTCCCCCTAACCATCCACCCATTCTTCCCCATAACCACCAACCCATTCTTCCCCCTAACCATCCACCCATTCTTCCCCCTAACCACCAACCCATTCTTCCCCCTAACCATCCACCCATTCTTCCCCATAACCACCAACCCATTCTTCCCCCTAACCATCCACCCATTCTTCCCCATAACCACCAACCCATTCTTCCCCCTAACCATCCACCCATTCTTCCCCATAACCACCAACCCATTCTTCCCCCTAACCATCCACCCATTCTTCCCCCTAACCATCCACCCATTCTTCCCCATAACCACCAACCCATTCTTCCCCCTAACCATCCACCCATTCTTCCCCATAACCACCAACCCATTCGTCCCCCTAACCATCCACCCATTCTTCCCCATAACCACCAACCCATTCTTCCCCCTAACCATCCACCCATTCTTCCCCATAACCACCAACCCATTCCTCCCCCAAAACACCCACCCATTCTTCTCCCAAACCACCCACCCATTCTTCCCCCTAACCATCCACCCATTCTTCCCCATAACCACCAACCCATTCCTCCCCCAAAACACCCACCCATTCTTCTCCCAAACCACCAACCCATTCTTCCCCCTAACCATCCACCCATTCTTCCCCCTAACCATCCACCCATTCTTCCCCCTAACCATCCACCCATTCTTCCCCATAACCACCAACCCATTCTTCCCCCTAACCATCCACCCATTCTTCCCCATAACCACCAACCCATTCTTCCCCCTAACCATCCACCCATTCTTCCCCCTAACCACCAACCCATTCTTCCCCCTAACCATCCACCCATTCTTCCCCATAACCACCAACCCATTCTTCCCCCTAACCATCCACCCATTCTTCCCCATAACCACCAACCCATTCTTCCCCCTAACCATCCACCCATTCTTCCCCATAACCACCAACCCATTCTTCCCCCTAACCATCCACCCATTCTTCCCCCTAACCATCCACCCATTCTTCCCCATAACCACCAACCCATTCTTCCCCCTAACCATCCACCCATTCTTCCCCATAACCACCAACCCATTCGTCCCCCTAACCATCCACCCATTCTTCCCCATAACCACCAACCCATTCTTCCCCTTAACCATCCACCCATTCTTCCCCATAACCACCAACCCATTCCTCCCCCAAAACACCCACCCATTCTTCTCCCAAACCACCCACCCATTCTTCCCCCTAACCATCCACCCATTCTTCCCCATAACCACCAACCCATTCCTCCCCCAAAACACCCACCCATTCTTCTCCCAAACCACCAACCCATTCTTCCCCCTAACCATCCACCCATTCTTCCCCATAACCACCAACCCATTCTTCCCCCTAACCATCCACCCATTCTTCCCCCTAACCATCCACCCATTCTTCCCCATAACCACCAACCCATTCTCCCCCCTAACCATCCACCCATTCTTCCCCATAACCACCAACCCATTCGTCCCCCTAACCATCCACCCATTCTTCCCCATAACCACCAACCCATTCTTCCCCCTAACCATCCACCCATTCTTCCCCATAACCACCAACCCATTCTTCCCCCAAAACACCCACCCATTCTTCTCCCAAACCACCCACCCATTCTTCCCCCTAACCATCCACCCATTCTTCCCCATAACCACCAACCCATTCCTCCCCCAAAACACCCACCCATTCTTCTCCCAAACCACCCACCCATTCTTCCCCCTAACCATCCACCCATTCTTCCCCCTAACCATCCACCCATTCTTCCCCATAACCACCAACCCATTCTTCCCCCTAACCATCCACCCATTCTTCCCCATAACCACCAACCCATTCTTCCCCCTAACCATCCACCCATTCTTCCCCCTAACCACCAACCCATTCTTCCCCCTAACCATCCACCCATTCTTCCCCATAACCACCAACCCATTCTTCCCCCTAACCATCCACCCATTCTTCCCCATAACCACCAACCCATTCTTCCCCCTAACCATCCACCCATTCTTCCCCATAACCACCAACCCATTCTTCCCCCTAACCATCCACCCATTCTTCCCCATAACCACCAACCCATTCTTCCCCCTAACCATCCACCCATTCTTCCCCCTAACCATCCACCCATTCTTCCCCATAACCACCAACCCATTCTTCCCCCTAACCATCCACCCATTCTTCCCCATAACCACCAACCCATTCTTCCCCCTAACCATCCACCCATTCTTCCCCCTAACCACCAACCCATTCTTCCCCCTAACCATCCACCCATTCTTCCCCATAACCACCAACCCATTCTTCCCCATAACCACCAACCCATTCTTCCCCCTAACCATCCACCCATTCTTCCCCATAACCACCAACCCATTCTTCCCCCTAACCATCCACCCATTCTTCCCCCTAACCACCAACCCATTCTTCCCCCTAACCATCCACCCATTCTTCCCCATAACCACCAACCCATTCTTCCCCCTAACCATCCACCCATTCTTCCCCCTAACCATCCACCCATTCTTCCCCATAACCACCAACCCATTCTTCCCCCTAACCATCCACCCATTCTTCCCCATAACCACCAACCCATTCGTCCCCCTAACCATCCACCCATTCTTCCCCATAACCACCAACCCATTCTTCCCCCTAACCATCCACCCATTCTTCCCCATAACCACCAACCCATTCCTCCCCCAAAACACCCACCCATTCTTCTCCCAAACCACCCACCCATTCTTCCCCCTAACCATCCACCCATTCTTCCCCATAACCACCAACCCATTCCTCCCCCAAAACACCCACCCATTCTTCTCCCAAACCACCAACCCATTCTTCCCCCTAACCACCCACCCATTCTTCCCCATAACCATCCACATCCAGTCATCCATCCATCCAGATTAACTATCAAACACAGGAAACAAACAGTGTGTTCATTAGAAGGCTGCTACCTGCTGGCCCCTGTAGCGCTGGGAGACGGTGATGGAGAGAAGGAGGAAGGGGAGGAGGGAGAGAGTGATGGATGGAGGGAACACAGGGCCACTTGGAATGACAGACACCGGGAGGGATGCAGGGAGGAGGGAGGGGGAGGATAGACAGAGAGGAGGCAGAGAGACAGAGGCAGAGGTAGCACGATAGAGACAGACAGAGGTAGACAGACAGAGGTAGAGACAGAGGTAGAGACAGACCGAGGTAGAGACAGACAGCGGTAGAGACAGACAGAGGTAGAGACAGACAGAGGTAGAGACAGAGGTAGAGGCAGAGGTAGAGACAGAGGTAGAGACAGAGGTAGAGACAGACAGCGGTAGAGACAGACAGAGGTAGAGGCAGACAGAGGTAGAGACAGAGGTAGACACAGAGGTAGACACAGAGGTAGACAGAGGTAGAGGCAGAGACTACAGGAAAAGGAGGACCGAGCACGTCCCCATTCTCATCGACGGGGCTGTAGTGGAGCAGGTTGAGAGCTTCAAGTTCCTTGGTGTCCACATCAACAACAAACTAGAATGGTCCAAACACACCAAGACAGTTGTGAAGAGGGCACGACAAAACCTTTTCCCCCTCAGGAGACTGAAATATTTTGGCATAGGTCCTGAGATCCTCAAAAGCTTCTACAGCTGCACCATCGAGAGCATCCTGACCGGTTGCATCACTGCCTGGTATGGCAACTGCTCGGCCTCCGACCACAAGGCACTTCAGAGGGTAGTGCGAACGGCCCAGTACATCACTGGGGCTAAGCTTCCTGCCATCCAGGACCTCTACACCAGGCGGTGTCAGAGGAAGGCCCTAAAAATTGTCAAAGACCCCAGCCACCCCAGTCATAGACTGTTCTCTCTACTACAGCATGGCAAGTGGTACCAGAGTGCCAAGTCTAGGACAAAAAGGCTTCTCAACAGTTTTTACCCCCAAGCCATAAGACTCCTGAACAGTTAATCAAATGGCTACCCGGACTATTTGCATTGTGTGCCCCCAACCCCTCTTTACGCTGCTGCTACTCTCTGTTTATCATATATGCAGAGTCAAATTCATGTACATACTACCTCAAATGGCCCGACCAACCAGTGCTCCCTCACATTGGCTAACTGGGCTATCTGCATTGTGTCCCACCACCCGCCACCCGCCAACCCCTCTTTTACACTACTGCTACTCTCTGTTCATCATATACGCATAGTCACTAAGGTAGAAGCAGGGACAGAGACAGAGGGAGACAGAAGAAGACAGACAGAGATGGAGAGAGAAAGACTGAGGGAGAAGCCTTGATGGTACTTTCCCAGAGTTTGACAAACATTTGAATTCATAACAGATGTTATAAATAAACTTGTTGCCACACACACAGAGCTAAGGAGGGGACAGGAGACAGGAGAGGATGATGTAGGATTGGACATAAACAACTACAATATTTTATTTCTCTGAACATATATGTATATTTTTTAAAAACATCACTAAATTCACAGAGAATATATACAGTAGGATGAAGAAACAATACTCCAAGCTGCAGCTCGATACTACAGACAGAACTGATACGACATACTGATTGTTAGGGTGTGGGAGGTCCATAGTTGTCTTTTGACCATTTCGTTCCATTACTCTTGTCTCACTCAAAGTTTTGTCCAAATTGAATGTTAAGTACAGATAAATTATGTTGCCTGAATGCTAATCTTATCTGTTTCTAATTACAGAAAGGATTTCAGAACAATCTGGTTATGGCATGGAACGATCAGATAGTCAAACAAATATTTTAAACTAAAACATTACAAAGACCAATAGACCAGCCAATAGTACTGGAGTGAAAGTCTAGAACATGACATGAATTACCAACATGTGGTTCCTCTGTGTGTGTGTGTGTCTCTCTGTGTGTGTATGTGTCTCTCTGTGTGTGTGTGTCTCTCTGTGTGTGTGTGTGTGTCTCTCTGTGTGTGTGTGTCTCTGTGTCCCTGTGTGTCTCTGTGTCTCTGTGTGTCTCTGTGTGTGTCTCTCTCTCTCTCTCTCTCTCTCTGTGTGTCTCTGTGTGTCTCTCTCTCTCTCTCTCTCTCTCTCTCTCTCTCTCTCTCTCTCTCTCTCTCTCTCTAAGCCTTTAAAAGCTCCTTCACTTCCACTAGTAACCCGGCCAAACCTGCTTCATCATCCTCAACACTAAATCATCCACAAATAGCTGGTATAATATACTAATAATATATTCCTTTATGAATAATGCTGACCTTTAGAGCACACAATTTACAACCTGAGGGGGTAATCATCATTTATACACTCTATACGTATCACTGTTTAGCATAATATAGCATAAGGGTTCCGATTAGGCTTCACATTGACTACATATTATCCTAGCTGGAGCACCATTGATATTGTCTTTGTTTTATGGGGGTCTCCTGAGCACACATTTACAAAGACAGAAAAGCAAAACAGGAAAAGGGCAAGTTAGAGAGAGAGAGAAAGACAGAGAGAGAGAGAAAGACAGAGAGAATGAGAGAGACAGAGAGTGAGAGAGACAGAGAGAGTGAGAGAGACCGAGAGATAGAGAGAGAGAGAGACAGAGAGAATGAGAGAGAGAGAGAGAGAGAGAATGAGAGAGAGAGAGAGAGAGAGAGAGAGAGAGAGAGAGAGAGAGAGAGAGAGAGAGAGAGAGAGAGAGAGAGAGAGACAGACTAGGTACAGACTCAGTGAGCACAGTCTGGCTATAGAGACCGGTCGTCACAGACAAACCTGGCTGCCCAGGGAGGACAGGCTGTGCTCACTCTGCTCCAGGGGAGAGGTAGAGACAGAAGTGCATTTCCTACTACACTGTGACAAATACTCAGACCTAAGAGCATATTTCTTTCCCAAAATTATAATTCAATACAAAGAATTTGAAACTATAAAAGATGAAGAAAAATTCAAATATTTATTGGGTGAAAAGCCAAAATGTGCAGTTTTGGCAGCCAAATATGTGTCCTCCTGCCACAGCCTGAGGGACAGCCAGTGAAAAATGCAAAGTAATGTTGATAATATTTCCCATTTAGCTTAGTTTTGTTTTGCCTTTCGTACCAGGTCATGTGTCTTCTCAGTCATGTTGACACTGGTCTACTACTGTTGCTTTAATGTATTGTTGTTCTGATTAATATTGTTGTTGTAGCTGTTATTAATGGTAATCCCATGTCCACTACTACTATTATTATTGCTGTTAATCCCACCATTTATTTATATATAAATATATATATATTTTGTGTATATATATACATATATATTTTATTTAAATTTTTCGATATGTATACTTTGACAATGTAAGTAATAATAACTTGCCATGTCAATAAAGTCAATTGAATTGAATTGAATTGAAGAGAGAGAGAGAGAGAGAGAGAGAGAGAGAGAGAGATGGGAGATGTGGAGAGAGAGAGAGAGAGAGAGAGAGAGAGAGAGAGAGAGACATGGGAGATGTGGAGAGAGAGAGAGAGAGAGAGAGAGAGAGAGAGAGAGAGAGAGAGAGAGAGAGAGAGAGAGAGAGAGAGAGAGAGAGAGAGACATGGGAGATGTGGAGAGAGAGAGAGAGAGAGAGAGAGAGAGAGGGAGAGAGAGAGAGAGAGAGAGAGAGAGAGAGAGAGAGAGAGACATGGGAGATGTGGAGAGAGAGAGAGAGAGAGAGAGAGAGAGAGAGAGAGAGAGAGAGAGAGAGAGAGAGAGAGAGAGAGAGAGAGAGAGAGAGAGCGAGAGAGAGAGAAGCATCTATCACCTAATGAGAAAACAGTTTTGTATAAATGTGTTTCTTCCAAAATGAAGAAGAAGCAAGAGAACAATTTAGAGAGAGAGATTTAATCTTTAGGCTGGTTTAGCCTAAAGAAACACTCTGCTCAAACAGATGGAAGTTTTTGGTTTTACCAATTTATTACCACCGGGGCCTGCCAGAGTAAGTGCTAAACTGCTTACTGACTGTACACTGTAACGTTACTGATTGGTTTACTAACGTGTTATTTCTATTAGCTACAGTTGAAGTTTACGTACACCTTAGGCAAATACATTTAAACTCCGTTTTTCACAATTCCGGACATTTAATCCTAGTAATAATTCCCTGTCTTATGTCAGTTAGGATCACCACCTCATTTTAAGAATGTGAAATGTCAGAATAATAGTAGAGAGAAAGATTTATTTCAGCTTTTCTTTCTTTCATCGCATTCCCTGGGGATCAGAAGTTTACATACACTCAAATAGTATTTGGTAGCATTGCCTTTATATTGTTTAACTTGGGTCAAACATTTCAGGTAGCCTTTCACAAGCTTCCCACAATAAGTTGGGTAAATTTTGTCCCATTCCTCCTGACAGAGCTGGTGTAACTGAGTCAGGTATGTAGGCCTCCTTGCTCGCACAGACTTTTTCAGTTTTGCCCACAAATGTTCTACAGGATTGAGGTCAGGGATTTGTGATGGCCACTCCAATACCATGACTTTGTTGTCCTTAAGCCATTTTGCAACAACTTTGGAAGTATGCTTGGGGTCATTGTCCATTTGGAAGACCCATTTGCGACCAAGCTTTAACTTCCTGACTGATGTCTTGAGATGTTGCTTCAATATATCCACATAATTTTTAGTCCTCATGATGCAATCTATTTTGTGAAGTGCACCAGTCCCTCCTGCAGCAAAGCACCCCCACAACATGATGCTGCCACCCCCGTGTTTCGTGGTTGGGATGGTGTTCTTCGGCTTGCAAGCCTCCCCCTTTTTCCTCCAAACATAATGATGGTCGTTATGGCCAAAAAGTACAATTTTGTTTCATCAGACCAGAGGACATTTCCCCTGAAATGTACGATCTTTGTACCATGTACAGTTGCAATGACTTCTTCCTTGCGGAGCGGTCTTTCAGGTTATGTCAATATAGGACTCGTTTTACTGTGGATATAGATACTTTGTACCTGTTTCCAGAATCTTCACAAGGTCCTTTGCTGTTGTTCTGGGAATGATTTGCAATTTTCGCACCAAAGTACGTTCATCTCTAGGAGACAGAACGCTTCTCCTTCCTGAGCAGGATGACGGCTGCGTGGTCCCATGGTGTTTATATTTGAGTACTATTGTTTGTACAGATGAACGTGGTACCTTCAGGCATTTAGAAATTGGAAATTGCTCCCAAGGATGAACCAGACTTGTGGAGGTCTACAATTTTTTCTGAGGTCTTGGCTGATTTATTTTGATTTTCCCGTGATGTCAAGCAAAGAGGCACCGAGTTTGAAGGTAGGCCTTAAAATATATCCACAGGAACACATCCAATTGACTCAAATGATGGCAATTAGCCTATCAGAAGCTTCTAATGCCATTACATCATTTTCTGGAATTTTCCAAGCTGTTTAAAGGCACAGTCAACTTAGTGTACGTAAACTTCTGACCCACTGGAATTGTGATACAGTGAATTATAAGTGAAATAATCTGTCTATAAACAGTTGTTGTAAAAATGACTTGTTTCATGCACAAAGTAGATGTCCTAACCGACTTGCCAAAACTATAGTTTGTTAACAAGAAATGTGTGTAGTTTTAATTTTAACGTTTTAATGACTCCAACCTAAGTGTATGTACATTTCCGACTACAACTGTATGTTGACTAGGACGTTACTTTGGCTAATATTATGACAACGATATAGGCGGTGTGGCTTGGAAAGGATTGTTTTGCTTGGTCACATACAGCTGATGTGTTGTGCATTGAAGTCCACAGGTGGAGGGAAGAGGTGAAAGGAGGAGATCGCATAATGTAGATGCCAGAAGGAATACAACGTGGCTGCTTTGAAACTGTGAAATGTGTTTACGAGTGATCAGGGGTGTATTCATTCTGTCGATTCTATTGAAAAACGTTTCTTAAACAGAAGCAAACAGAACAAAATGGGGATAAACATACCTGAATTTGTCAAATAGTAACTCTCGTTTGCAACTGTTGGACTAACGTTTACACCCACTTATCAGCTAGATGCAGGCAAGCGTGTGCAAGGTGGTATTGAATGTGTCAATGTCTGTCCATGTCACTGTCAACTCAAAACCTTCCCTCGACCCGTGTGCACCTACGTTGTAAACTTTCATTCATAGGCTAGGTTGTAGCAACCTCATGGTGTGTATAGGGACAATTTCATTATCACGCAGTAGCCTAAACCTATCGATGTTACATTGAACTGGGTGAATGGAATATGAATGACAGTCATCCACTATGCTGTAATTGAAAAAAGGCCCATTAAAATACAATGTCATCCTCATCTTCAATTGCACCGACCGTCACTGGTACACACACACATATATGCATACGCACACGCACGGATGCACGCACGCAAACACACACGAGCCAAGATGAAGGACAGAGAACGAGGTTGGAAAGGAGAGAAGGATAGGAGAGTAGGAAAGGAGAGAAGGAAAGGAAAGAAGGAAAGGAGAGAAGGATAGGATAGAAGGAAAGGAGAGAAGGAAAGGAGAGTAGGAAAGGAGAGAAGAAAAGGAAAGAAGGAAAGGAGAAGAAGGATAGGAGAGAAGGAAAGGAGAAAAGGAAAGAAAAGAAGGAAAGGAGAGAAGGATAGGTGAGAGGGATAGGAGAGAGGAATAGGAGAGAGGGGGGAGAAGGAAAGAGACAAAAGGGAGAATGAGGGATGAGGCAGATGTCTTCAGGCCACATATATTTCTACTGAGAGTGTTTATAATACAGAGACAGGGAAGGGGAGCAAGTGGAACACCGTAATTAAGGTGATCAATCTGATGACAAAAATATCCCTAAGCTGCTTAAATCAAAACAAATCAATTTGTCAGCAACAACAACAGGTGTAGACTTTACAGTGAAATGCTAAGGAACCCTTCCCAACAATGCAGAGTTTAAAAATAAAATAGTACAAGAAGAGGAATAAAATACACAAGAATGGAGCTATATACAGGAAGTACCAGATCATTGTGGAGCTATATACAGGAAGTACCAGATCAATGTGGAGCTATATACAGGTAGTACCAGATCATTGTGGAGCTATATACAGGAAGTACCAGATCAATGTGGAGCTATATACAGGGAGTACCAGTACTAGATCAATGTGGAGCTATATACAGGGAGTACCAGAACTAGATCAATGTGGAGCTATATACAGGGAGTACCAGAACCAGATCACTGTACAGAGGTATGAGGTATTTGAGGTAGATATGCACATGAAGGCATGCTAAAGTGACTAGGCATCAGGATAGATAACAATAAGGTATTTGAGGTAGATATGTACATGAAGGCAGGGTAAAGAGACTAGGCATCAGGATAGATAATAATAAGGTATTTGAGGTAGATATGTACATGAAGACAGGGTAAAGTGACTAGGCATCAGGATAGATAATAATACGGTATTTGAGGTAGATATGTACATGAAGGATAAAGGGTAAAGTGACTAGGCATCAGGATAGATAATAATAAGGTATTTGAGGTAGATATGTACATGAAGGATAAAGGGTAAAGTGACTAGGCATCAGGATAGATAATAATAAGGTATTTGAGGTAGATATGTACATGAAGGCAGGGTAAAGAGACTAGGCATCAGGATAGATAATAATAAGGTATTTGAGGTAGATATGTACATGAAGGCAGGGTAAAGTGACTAGGCATCAGGATAGATAATAATAAGGTATTTGAGGTAGAGATGTACATGAAGGCAGGGTAAAGTGACTCGGCATCAGGATAGATAATAATAAGGTATTTGAGGTAGATATGTACATGAAGGCAGGGTAAAGTGACTAGACATCAGGATAGATAATAATTAGGTAATTGAAGTAGAGATGTACATGAAGGCAGGGTAAAGTGACTAGGCATCAGGATAGATAATAATACGGTATTTGAGGTAGATATGTACATGAAGGCAGGGTAAAGTGACTAGGCATCAGGATAGATAATAATACGGTATTTGAGGTAGATATCTACATGAAGGCAGGGTAAAGTGACTAGGCATCAGGATAGATAATAATAAGGTATTAGAGGTAGATATGTACATGAAGGATAAAGGGTAAAGTGACTAGGCATCAGGATAGATAATAATACGGTATTTGAGGTAGATATGTACATGAAGACAGGGTAAAGTGACTAGGCATCAGGATAGATAATAATAAGGTATTTGAGGTAGATATGTACATGAAGGCAGGGTAAAGTGACTAGGCATCAGGATAGATAATAATACGGTATTTGAGGTAGATATGTACATGAAGGCAGGGTAAAGAGACTAGGCATCAGGATAGATAATAATAAGGTATTTGAGGTAGATATGTACATGAAGGCAGGGTAAAGTGACTAGGCATCAGGATAGATAATAATAAGGTATTTGAGGTAGAGATGTACATGAAGGCAGGGTAAAGTGACTCGGCATCAGGATAGATAATAATAAGGTATTTGAGGTAGATATGTACATGAAGGCAGGGTAAAGTGACTAGACATCAGGATAGATAATAATTAGGTAATTGAAGTAGAGATGTACATGAAGGCAGGGTAAAGTGACTAGGCATCAGGATAGATAATAATACGGTATTTGAGGTAGATATGTACATGAAGGCAGGGTAAAGTGACTAGGCATCAGGATAGATAATAATACGGTATTTGAGGTAGATATCTACATGAAGGCAGGGTAAAGTGACTAGGCATCAGGATAGATAATAATAAGGTATTAGAGGTAGATATGTACATGAAGGATAAAGGGTAAAGTGACTAGGCATCAGGATAGATAATAATACGGTATTTGAGGTAGATATGTACATGAAGACAGGGTAAAGTGACTAGGCATCAGGATAGATAATAATACGGTATTTGAGGTAGATATGTACATGAAGGATAAAGGGTAAAGTGACTAGGCATCAGGATAGATAATAATACGGTATTTGAGGTAGATATGTACATGAAGACAGGGTAAAGAGACTAGGCATCAGGATAGATAATAATACGGTATTTGAGGTAGATATGTACATGAAGGCAGGGTAAAGAGACTAGGCATCAGGATAGATAATAATAAGGTATTTGAGGTAGATATCTACATGAAGGCAGGGTAAAGTAAATAAAAGTAATAATATATAAATAAAATAATAATAATAATAAAAGTAAAATAAAGAACAGAGTAGCAGCAGCAAATGATGAGTGTAAAGGTAGTTTGTGTAAATAATGTGTATATTGTGTGTATACACAGTCTAATGAGTGTGTATATAGTGTGTAAATAGTGTGTTTATATAGTCTAGTGAGTGTGTATATAGTGTGTATTTATAGTCTAGTGAGTGTGTGTATAGTCTGTATATAGTGTGTATATATAGTCTAGTTAGTGTGTATATAGTGTGTATATATAATCTAGTGAGTTTGTATATAGTGTGTATATAGTGTGTATATATAGTCTAGTGAGTGTGTATATAGTATGTATATATAGTCTAGTTAGTGTGTATATAGTGTGTATATATAGTCTAGTGAGTGTGTATATAGTGTGTATATATAGTCTAGTTAGTGTGTATATAGTTTGTATATATAGTCTAGTGAGTGTGTATATAGTGTGTATATAGTGTGTATATATAGTCTAGTGAGTGTGTATATAGTGTGTATTTATAGTCTAGTGAGAGTGTGTATAGTCTGTATATAGTGTGTATATATAGTCTAGTTAGTGTGTATATAGTGTGTATATATAATCTAGTGAGTGTGTATATAGTGTGTATATACAGTCTAGTTAGTGTGTATATAGTGTGTACATATCGTCTAGTGAGTGTGTATATAGTGTGTATATACAGTCTAGTGAGTGTGTATATAGTGTGTATATAGTGTGTATATAGTGTGTATATAGTGTGTATATACCGTCTAGTGAGTGTGTATATAGTGTGTATATAGTGTGTATATATAGTCTAGTGAGTGTGTATATAGTGTGTATATATAGTCTAGTTAGTGTGTATATAGTGTGTATATATGGTCTAGTGAGTGTGTATATAGTGTGTATATATAGTCTAGTTAGTGTGTATATAGTGTGTATATATAGTCTACTGAGTGTGTATATAGTGTGTATATATAGTCTAGTGAGTGTGTATATAGTGTGTATATATAGTCTAGTTAGTGTGTATATAGTGTGTATATATAGTCTAGTGAGTGTGTATAGTGTGTATATATAGTCTAGTGAGTGTGTATATAGTGTGTATATATAGTCTAGTGAGTGTGTATAGTGTGTATAAATAGTCTAGTGAGTGTGTATATAGTCTGTATATAGTGTGTATATATAGTCTAGTTAGTGTGTATATAGTGTGTATATATAGTCTAGTGAGTTTGTATATAGTGTGTATATAGTGTGTATATATAGTCTAGTGAGTGTATATATAGTGTGTATATATAGTCTAGTTAGTGTGTATATAGTGTGTATATATAGTCTAATGGTTGTGTATAGTGTGTATATATAGTCTAGTTAGTGTGTATATAGTGTGTATATATAGTCTAGTGAGTGTGAATATAGTGTGTATATATAGTCTAGTGAGTGTGTGTATAGTGTGTATATATAGTGTGTATATATAGTCTAGTTAGTGTGCATATAGTGTGTATATATAGTCTAGTGAGTTTGTATATAGTGTGTATATATAGTCTAGTTAGTGTGTATATAGTGTGTATATATAGTCTAGTGAGTGTGTATATAGTGTGTATATATAGTCTAGTGAGTGTGTATATAGTGTGTATATATAGTCTAGTGAGTGTGTATATTGTGTGTATATATAGTCTAGTGAGTGTGTATATAGTGTGTATATAGAGTCTAGTTAGTGTGTATATGGTGTGTATATATAGTCTAGTGAGTGTGTATATAGTTTGTATATATAGTCTAGTGAGTGTGTATATAGTGTGTATATACAGTCTAGTGAGTGTGTATATCGTGTGTATATATAGTCTAGTGAGTGTATATAGTGTGTATATATAGTCTAGTGATTGTGTATATTGTGTATATATAGTCTAGTGATTGTGTATATAGTGTGTATATAGTGTGTACATATAGTCTAGTGAGTGTGTTTATAGTGTGTATATAGTGTGTATATAGTCTAGTGAGTGTGTATATAGTGTGTATATAGTGTGTATATAGTCTAGTGAGTGTGTATATAGTGTGTACATATAGTCTAGTGAGTGTGTATATAGTGTGTATATAGTGTGTATATATAGTCTAGTGAGTGTGTATATAGTGTGTATATAGTGTGTATATAGTGTGTATATATAGTCTAGTGAGTGTGTATATAGTGTGTATATACAGTCTAGTGAGTGTGTATATAGTGTGTATATATAGTCTAGTGAGTGTGTATATAGTGTGTATATAAAGTCTAGTGAGTGTGTATATAGTGTGTACATACATGCTTCTACACCTGCATTACTAGCTGTTTGGGGTTTTAGGCTGGGTGTCTGTACAGCACTTCGAGATATTAGCTGATGTACGAAGGGCTATATAAAATAAAATTGATTGATTGATTGACATATAGTCTAGTGAGTGTGTATATCGTATGTATATATAGTCTAGTGAGTGTATATAGTGTGTATATACAGTCTAGTTAGTGTGTATATAGTGTGTACATATCGTCTAGTGAGTGTGTATATAGTGTGTATATAGTGTGTATATAGTGTGTATATATAGTCTAGTGAGTGTGTATATAGTGTGTATATACAGTCTAGTGAGTGTGTATATAGTGTGTATATAGTGTGTATATAGTGTGTATATACCGTCTAGTGAGTGTGTATATAGTGTGTATATAGTGTGTATATAGTGTGTATATAGTGTGTATATACAGTCTAGTGAGTGTGTATATAGTGTGTATATATAGTCTAGTGAGTGTGTATATAGTGTGTACATAGTGTGTATATAGTGTGTATATACAGTCTAGTGAGTGTGTATATAGTGTGTATATACAGTCTAGTGAGTGTGTATATAGTGTGTGTATATAGTCTAGTGAGTGTGTATATAGTGTGTATATAGTGTGTATATAGTGTGTATATATAGTCTAGTGAGTGTGTATATAGTGTGTATATATAGTCTAGTGAGTGTGTATATTGTGTGTATATATAGTCTAGTGAGTGTGTATATAGTGTGTATATAGAGTCTAGTTAGTGTGTATATGGTGTGTATATATAGTCTAGTGAGTGTGTATATAGTTTGTATATATAGTCTAGTGAGTGTGTATATAGTGTGTATATACAGTCTAGTGAGTGTGTATATCGTGTGTATATATAGTCTAGTGAGTGTATATAGTGTGTATATATAGTCTAGTGATTGTGTATATTGTGTATATATAGTCTAGTGATTGTGTATATAGTGTGTATATTTTGTGTACATATAGTCTAGTGAGTGTGTTTATAGTGTGTATATAGTGTGTATATAGTCTAGTGAGTGTGTATATAGTGTGTATATAGTGTGTATATAGTCTAGTGAGTGTGTATATAGTGTGTACATATAGTCTAGTGAGTGTGTATATAGTGTGTATATAGTGTGTATATATAGTCTAGTGAGTGTGTATATAGTGTGTATATAGTGTGTATATAGTGTGTATATATAGTCTAGTGAGTGTGTATATAGTGTGTATATACAGTCTAGTGAGTGTGTATATAGTGTGTATATATAGTCTAGTGAGTGTGTATATAGTGTGTATATAAAGTCTAGTGAGTGTGTATATAGTGTGTACATACATGCTTCTACACCTGCATTACTAGCTGTTTGGGGTTTTAGGCTGGGTGTCTGTACAGCACTTCGAGATATTAGCTGATGTACGAAGGGCTATATAAAATAAAATTGATTGATTGATTGACATATAGTCTAGTGAGTGTGTATATCGTATGTATATATAGTCTAGTGAGTGTATATAGTGTGTATATACAGTCTAGTTAGTGTGTATATAGTGTGTACATATCGTCTAGTGAGTGTGTATATAGTGTGTATATAGTGTGTATATAGTGTGTATATATAGTCTAGTGAGTGTGTATATAGTGTGTATATACAGTCTAGTGAGTGTGTATATAGTGTGTATATAGTGTGTATATAGTGTGTATATAGTGTGTATATACCGTCTAGTGAGTGTGTATATAGTGTGTATATAGTGTGTATATAGTGTGTATATAGTGTGTATATACAGTCTAGTGAGTGTGTATATAGTGTGTATATATAGTCTAGTGAGTGTGTATATAGTGTGTACATAGTGTGTATATAGTGTGTATATACAGTCTAGTGAGTGTGTATATAGTGTGTATATACAGTCTAGTGAGTGTGTATATAGTGTGTGTATATAGTCTAGTGAGTGTGTATATAGTGTGTATATAGTGTGTATATAGTGTGTATATATAGTCTAGTGAGTGTGTATATAGTGTGTATATATAGTCTAGTGAGTGTGTATATAGTGTGTATATAGTGTGTATATATAGTCTAGTGAGTGTGTATATAGTGTGTATATAGTGTGTATATAGTGTGTGTATAGCGTGTATATATAGTGTATATAGTGTGTATATAGTGTGTATATAGCATGTATATAGCGTGTATATAGTGTGTATATATTGTGTATATAGTGTGTATATAGTGTGTATATAGTGTGTATATAGTGTGTATACATAGTGTATATAGTGTGTATATAGTGTGTATATAGTGTGTATATATAGTGTATACATAGTGTATATAGTGTGTATATAGTGTGTATATAGTGTGTATATAGTGTGTATTTAGTGTGTATATAGTGTGTATATAGTGTGTATATAGTGTGTATATATAGTGTATATAGCATGTATATAGTGTGTATAAACAGTCTAGTGAGTGTGTGAAGAGCCAGTGCAGATAGTGTTGGTACCATTAAATGACTACTTAGCGGTCTGACTATTTAGCAGTCTTATGTCTTGGGGGTAGAGGCTGTCTCGGAGCCTGTTGGTCGAATAGCCGAGGCTCCGGTACCGTTAGCCGGGTATCAGGTGGTGTCAGAGGAAGGCCCGAATAATTACTAAATATTCCAGCCTCCAAAGCCATAGCCTGTTCATTCTGATATCTTCGGGCTAATGGTTAGGGCTGTTTTAGGAAGTTACATCTGCTTCATGTTTTGTTTTCTTGACACCATATTAACGAGTATCGTCTCAGCCCTACTACCCACAGATACTGCCATACATAATCCTTCATATAGACACCTTCTCCTCAGTCTACTTCCCACAGATATTACATACCCCATTCAAACTGAGGAAGCACATTGCCGAGACTCTCTTCTCCTTTCTTCTAAAAAGTTAATATCACTCTTTCATTATTCTCTCCTCTTTTAAAATCACCCCCATAACTCCATCAGGGATTGGCTCTGTCACACGAGGGCCATGGCCTCATAAGCTGTCCCTTTCTGTGCCTGTCAGAAAAACCCTGAGCTGAGGGAGCTTTGAGACAGACACGGGCGTCAAGACACATCGCCTGTCTGGAAAATGCAAACCCTTTTCACCAGGCTAAATTAAATGGTCATGCTTTTGTCTTCTCAGTTCTACTGCTTCAGAGACCAGGCGTACGCCATCGAGCGCTCTAGACCTTTGCTGCTCGCCGGCTACAAAGCCCTCCCCACCCTCTCTTCGGCAAATCAGATCACGCCTCCATCTGTTCAATGTTGGTCTGACCAATCGGAATCTATGCTTCAAAGATTGTATTGATCAAGCGGACTGGGAAGTGTTCCCGCGTTGCCTCTGAGAATAGTATTGATGTATACACTGACTCAGTGACTGGGTTCATCAGGAAGTGCATGGAGGATGTTGTTCCCATGGTGACTGGGTTCATCAGGAAGTGCATGGAGGATTTTGTTCCCATGGTGACTGGGTTTATCAGAAAGTGCATGGAGGATGTTGTTCCAATGGTGACTGGGTTCATCAGGAAGTGCCTGGAGGATGTTGTTCCCATGGTGACCTGGTTTATCAGGAAGTGCATGGAGGATGTTGTTCCCATGGTGACTGGGTTCATCAGGAAGTGCATGGAGGATGTTGTTCCCATGGTGACTGGGTTCATCAGGAAGTGCATGGAGGATGTTGTTCCCATGGTGACTGGGTTCATCAGGAAGTGCACAGAGGATGTTGTTCCCACTGTGATGATTAGAACTTATCCAAACTAAACACTGTGGATAGATCGCAGCATTCACGCAAAACTAAACGTGAAACTACCACATTTAACCCCGTCAAGGTGTCTGGGAACATGGACGTGTCCAATCTGCCTCCGTAAGGCAGTCAAAGAGGCAAGGGATAGGGAGCCACGTCGAGGACGCTGTATCCTTCTACTCGGACGAGCTAAACAGCTGTTTCGCCTGCTTCGAGGAAAACACAGAACCGCCAACACTGGCCACCGCCGCTCACGGGATCTGTGAGCTCTCGTTCTCTGTGGCCCAAGTGAGTTAGAAATGTAGGCGCGTTAACCCTCGTAAGGCATCCCTAACCGTGTCCTCAGAGCATGTGAAGACCAGTTGCCTGGAGTGTTTAATGATTCAGTCTCCCCCTATCCCAGTCTGTTGTCCCCACTTGCTTCAAGATGTACACCATTGTTCCTGTACCCAAGAAAGCGAAAGTAACTGAACTAAATGACTACCGCCCCGTAGCACTCACTTCTTTCATGTTGAAGTGTTTTGAGAGTCTAGATAAGGATCATATCACCTCCATCTTACCTGACAGCCAGGACCCACTCCACTGTAAACCAGGGGGTAGACCTTAGGTACGGACTCTGTTCTACCTGATGATGAATTACATCTGATGTCCCAGGTCTAAATCAGTCCCTGATTACAGGGGAACAATACAAAACAAAAAGCTGTGAAACCGACTTGGAGATCCAGAGTTGACTTTGAGGGCTTTAGACCCACTACAATCTGCATACCACCCCAACAGACCCACTACAATCTGCATACCACCCCAACAGACCCACTACAATCTGCATACCACCCCAAACCCACTACAATCTGCATACCACCCCAACAGATCTACTACAATCTGCATACCACCCCAACAGATCTACTACAATCTGCATACCACCCCAACAGACCCACTACAATCTGCATACCACCCCAACAGACCCACTACAATCTGCATACCACCCCAACAGACCCACTACAATCTGCATACCACCCCAACAGACCCACTACAATCTGCATACCACCCCAAACCCACTACAATCTGCATACCACCCCAACAGGTCTACTACAATCTGCATACCACCCCAACAGATCTACTACAATCTGCATACCACCCCAACAGATCTACTACAATCTGCATACCACCCCAACAGATCTACTACAATCTGCATACCACCCCAACAGATCTACTACAATCTGCATACCACCCCAACAGACCCACTACAATCTGCATACCACTCCAACAGATCTACTACAATCTGCATACCACCCCAACAGACCCACTACAATCTGCATACCACCCCAAACCCACTACAATCTGCATACCACCCCAACAGACCCACTACAATCTGCATACCACCCCAACAGACCCACTACAATCTGCATACCACCCCAACAGACCCACTACAATCTGCATACCACCCCAAACCCACTACAATCTGCATACCACCCCAACAGACCCACTACAATCTGCATACCACCCCAAACCCACTACAATCTGCATACCACCCCAAACCCACTACAATCTGCATACCACCCCAAACCCACTACAATCTGCATACCACCCCAACATATCTACTACAATCTGCATACCACCCCAACAGACCCACTACAATCTGCATACCACCCCAACAGATCTACTACAATCTGCATACCACCCCAACAGACCCACTACAATCTGCATACCACCCCAAACCCACTACAATCTGCATACCACCCCAACAGACCCACTACAATCTGCATACCACCCCAACAGATCTACTACAATCTGCATACCACCCCAAACCCACTACAATCTGCATACCACCCCAAACCCACTACAATCTGTATACCACCCCAACAGACCCGCTACAATCAGCATACCACCCCAACAGATCTACTACAATCTGCATACCACCCCAAACCCACTACAATCTGCATTCCACCCCAAACCCACTACAATCTGCATACCACCCCAAACCCACTACGATCTGCATACCACCCCAAACCCACTACAATCTGCATACCACCCCAACAGACCCACTACAATCTGCATACCACCCCAAACCCACTACAATCTGCATACCACCCCAAACCCACTACAATCTGCATACCACCCCAACAGACCCACTACAATCTGCATACCACCCCAAACCCACTACAATCTGCATACCACCCCAACAGACCCACTACAATCTGCATACCACCCCAACAGACCCACTACAATCTGCATACCACCCCAACAGATCTACTACAATCTGCATACCACCCCAAACCCACTACAATCTGCATACCACCCCAACAGATCTACTACAATCTGCATACCACCCCAACAGATCTACTACAATCTGCATACCACCCCAACAGACCCACTACAATCTGCATACCACCCCAACAGATCCACTACAATCTGCATACCACCCCAACAGACCCACTACAATCTGCATACCACCCCAAACCCACTACAATCTGCATACCACCCCAACAGACTCACTACAATCTGCATACCACCCCAACAGATCTACTACAATCTGCATACCACCCCAAACCCACTACAATCTGCATACCACCCCAACAGACCCACTACAATCTGCATACCACCCCAACAGACCCACTACAATCTGCATACCACCTCAAACCCACTACAATCTGCATACCACCCCAAACCCACTACAATCTGCATACCACCCCAACAGACCCACTACAATCTGCATACCACCCCAAACCCACTACAATCTGCATACCACCCCAACAGACCCACTACAATCTGCATACCACCCCAAACCCACTACAATCTGCATACCACCCCAACAGACCCACTACAATCTGCATACCACCCCAACAGATCTACTACAATCTGCATACCACCCCAAACCCACTACAATCTGCATACCTCCCCAAACCCACTACAATCTGCATACCACCCCAACAGACCCACTACAATCTGCATACCACCCCAACAGATCTACTACAATCTGCATACCACCCCAAACCCACTACAATCTGCATACCACCCCAAACCCACTACAATCTGCATACCACCCCAACAGACCCACTACAATCTGCATACCACCCCAACAGATCTACTACAATCTGCATACCACCCCAAACCCACTACAATCTGCACACCACCCCAACAGATCCACTACAATCTGCATACCACACCAACAGATCCACTACAATCTGCATACCACCCCAACAGATCCACTACAATCTGCATACCATCCCAAACCCACTACAATCTGCATACCACCCCAAACCCACTACAATCTGCATACCACCCCAAACCCACTACAATCTGCATACCACCCCAAACCCACTACAATCTGCATACCACCCCAACAGACCCACTACAATCTGCATACCACCCCAAACCCACTACAATCTGCATACCACCCCAACAGACCCACTACAATCTGCACACCACCCCAACAGATCCACTACAATCTGCATACCACACCAACAGATCCACTACAATCTGCATACCACCCCAACAGATCTACTACAATCTGCATACCACCCCAAACCCACTACAATCTGCATACCACCCCAAACCCACTACAATCTGCATACCACCCCAAACCCACTACAATCTGCATACCACCCCAAACCCACTACAATCTGCATACCACCCCAACAGACCCACTACAATCTGCATACCACCCCAAACCCACTACAATCTGCATACCACCCCAACAGACCCACTACAATCTGCATACCACCCCAAACCCACTACAATCTGCATACCACCCCAACAGACCCACTACAATCTGCATACCACCCCAACAGATCTACTACAATCTGCATACCACCCCAAACCCACTACAATCTGCACACCACCCCAACAGATCCACTACAATCTGCATACCACACCAACAGATCCACTACAATCTGCATACCACCCCAACAGATCCACTACAATCTGCATACCATCCCAAACCCACTACAATCTGCATACCACCCCAAACCCACTACAATCTGCATACCACCCCAAACCCACTACAATCTGCATACCACCCCAAACCCACTACAATCTGCATACCACCCCAACAGACCCACTACAATCTGCATACCACCCCAAACCCACTACAATCTGCATACCACCCCAACAGACCCACTACAATCTGCACACCACCCCAACAGATCCACTACAATCTGCATACCACACCAACAGATCCACTACAATCTGCATACCACCCCAACAGATCTACTACAATCTGCATACCACCCCAAACCCACTACAATCTGCATACCACCCCAAACCCACTACAATCTGCATACCACCCCAAACCCACTACAATCTGCATACCACCCCAAACCCACTACAATCTGCATACCACCCCAACAGACCCACTACAATCTGCATACCACCCCAAACCCACTACAATCTGCATACCACCCCAACAGACCCACTACAATCTGCATACCACCCCAAACCCACTACAATCTGCATACCACCCCAACAGACCCACTACAATCTGCATACCACCCCAACAGATCTACTACAATCTGCATACCACCCCAAACCCACTACAATCTGCATACCACCCCAACAGATCCACTACAATCTGCATACCACCCCAACAGATCCACTACAATCTGCATACCACCCCAACAGATCCACTACAATCTGCATACCACCCCAAACCCACTACAATCTGCATACCACCCCAAACCCACTACAATCTGCATACCACCCCAAACCCACTACAATCTGCATACCACCCCAACAGACCCACTACAATCTGCATACCACCTCAAACCCACTACAATCTGCATACCACCCCAAACCCACTACAATCTGCATACCACCCCAAACCCACTACAATCTGCATACCACCCCAACAGACCCACTACAATCTGCATACCACCCCAAACCCACTACAATCTGCATACCACCCCAACAGACCCACTACAATCTGCATACCACCCCAACAGACCCACTACAATCTGCATACCACCCCAACAGACCTACTACAATCTGCATACCACCCCAACAGATCTACTACAATCTGCATACCACCCCAACAGATCTACTACAATCTGCATACCACCCCAACAGATCTACTACAATCTGCATACCACCCCAACAGATCTACTACAATCTGCATACCACCCCAACAGATCTACTACAATCTGCATACCACCCCAACAGATCTACTACAATCTGCATACCACCCCAACAGATCTACTACAATCTGCATACCACCCCAACAGATCTACTACAATCTGCATACCACCCCAACAGATCTACTACAATCTGCATATCACCCCAACAGATCTACTACAATCTGCATACCACCCCAACAGATCTACTACAATCTGCATACCACCCCAACAGATCTACTACAATCTGCATACCACCCCAACAGATCTACTACAATCTGCATACCACCCCAACAGACCCACTACAATCTGCATACCACCCCAACAGATCTACGGATGATGCAATCGCCATCGCACTGCGCACTGCCCTATCCCATCTGGACAAGAGGAATACCTATGTGAGAATGCTGTTCATTGACTACAGCTTAGTATTCAACACCATAGTACCCTCCAAGCTCATCACTAAGCTCCGGGGCCCTGGGTCTGAACCCCGCCCTGTGCAACTGGGTCCTAGACTACCTGACGGGCCGACCCCAGATAGTGAAGGTAGGCAACATCACCTCCACTCCGCTGATCCTCAACAATGGGGCCCAACAAGGGTGCGTTCTGAGCCCTCTCCTGTACTCCCTGTTCACCCAGCCCGCCCGGGGCCCTGGGTCTGAACCCATTCTTGTGCAACTGGGTCCTGGATTTCCTGACGGGCCGATCCCAGTTGGGGAAAATAGACAGCAACACCTCCGCCATGCTGATCCTGAAACCCGCAAGGGTGCGTGCTCAGCCCCCTCTCCTGTACACCCTGTTCACCCACGACTGTGTGGCCATTCATATCTCCATCTCTTTCATCAAGTTTTTTGTCGACACAACAGTGGTAGGTCTGATTACCAACAACGATGAGACAGCCTACAGGGAGAAAGTGAGAGGCCTGGTGGAGTGGTGGCAGGAAAATAACCTCTCCCTCAACGTCAACAAAACGAAGGAGCTGATCATCCACATCAATGGGGCTGCAGTGGAGAAGGTGAGAAGCTTCAAGTTCTTCGGCAAGCACATCACAGACAACCTGAAATGGTCCATTCACACAGACAGTGGGGTGAAGAACGTGCAGGAGGCTTAATTAATTCAGCTTGGCCCCTAAGACACTCAGAAACGTCTACAGATGCACCATTGAGTAGCTCCTGTCAGGCTGTATCACCACCTGTTACAGCAGTTGCACTGTCTACAGGGCGGAGGACTCTCCAGAGGGTGGTGCGGTCACCTGTTCACCCCACTACCATCTAGAAGGAGGAGACAGTACAGGTGCATCAAAGCTGGGACAGAGAGACTGAAAAAACAGCTTCGATCTCCAGGCCATCAGACTGTTAAATAGTCACCACTAGCCGGCCTCTGCCCAGTAACCTGCCCTGATCCTTAACCACTGTTCTAGCCAGCTACCACCCGGTACTCTACCCTGCACCTTAGAGACTACTGCCCTATTGCCATAGAGTCATGAAACACTGGTCACTTTAATAATGGAACACTGATCACTTTAATAATGTTAACATACTGTTCTACCCACTTTATATATATATATACTGTACTCTAGTCATGGCTCATCCTCCTTGGTATTACTTCATATGTATATACTGTACTCTAGTCATGACTCATCCTCCTTGGTATTACTTCATATATATATACTGTACTCTAGTCATGACTCATCCTCCTTGGTATTACTTCATATATATATACTGTACTCTAGTCATGACTCATCCTCCTTGGTATTACTTCATATGTATATACTGTACTCTAGTCATGACTCATCCTCCTTGGTATTACTTCATATATATATACTGTACTCTAGTCATGACTCATCCTCCTTGGTATTACTTCATATATATATACTGTACTCTAGTCATGGCTCATCCTCCTTGGTATTACTTCATATGTATATACTGTACTCTAGTCATGACTCATCCTCCTTGGTATTACTTCATATATATATACTGTACTCTAGTCATGACTCATCCTCCTTGGTATTACTTCATATGTATATACTGTACTCTAGTCATGACTCATCCTCCTTGGTATTACTTCATATATATATACTGTACTCTAGTCATGACTCATCCTCCTTGGTATTACTTCATATATATATACTGTACTCTAGTCATGGCTCATCCTCCTTGGTATTACTTCATATGTATATACTGTACTCTAGTCATGGCTCATCCTCCTTGGTATTACTTCATATGTATATACTGTACTCTAGTCATGACTCATCCTCCTTGGTATTACTTCATATATATATACTGTACTCTAGTCATGACTCATCCTCCTTGGTATTACTTCATATGTATATACTGTACTCTAGTCATGACTCATCCTCCTTGGTATTACTTCATATGTACTGTATAGCGCCTTCAGAAAGTAATCCCACCCCTTAACTTTTTCCACATCCTGAATGTAAAATTGATTAAATAGAGATTGTTTTGTCACTGATCTACACACAATACCCCATAAGGTCAAAGTGGAATTGTGTTTTAGGAAATGTTAATTAACAAATTCAAATTCAAAATGAAAAGCTGAAATGTATTGAGTCAACAAGTGTTTAACCCTTTTGTTATAGCCTCAATAAGTTCAGGAGTAGAAATGTGCAATAATAGTGTTTAACATGATTTTTGAATGACTACTTAATCTCTGTACCCCACACATACAATTATCTGTCAGGTCCCTCAGTAGAGCAGTGAATTTCAAACACAGATTCAACCACATAGACCAGAGAGGTTTTCCAATGCCTCGCAAAGAAGGGCTCCTATTGGTAGATGGGTAAAAATAAAAAAGCAGACATTGAATATCCCTTTGAGCATGGTGAAGTTATTAATTACACTTTGGATGGTGTATCAATACACCCGGTCACTACAAAGATACAGGCGTCCTTCCTAACTCAGTTGCCGGAGAGGAAGGAAACCACTCAGGGATTTCACCATGAGGCCAATGGTGACTTTAAAACAGTTACAGAGTTGAATGACTGTGATGGGAGAAAACTGAGAATGGATCAACAACATTGTAGTTACTCCACAATACTAGCCTAAATGACAGAGTGAAAAGAACAAAGCCTTTTCAGAAGGCAGAATACACAGAATACAAATATTCCGAAACATGCATCCTGTTGCCAACAAGGCACTAAAGTAAAACTGCAAAAAAATGAATATTAGAATGAGCAATGTCGGAGTGGTATTCACTAAAACACAGTAGAATATAATACAGTAAACACACATAAAATGAGTAAACATGGTTGAAGTGACTTGTGTTCCATTATTAAAGTGACCAGTGATTCCATGTCTATGTATAGAGGGTAGCAGCCTTTAAGGTGCAGGGTGGAGTAACATTATTAAAGTGACCAGTGATTCCATGTCTATGTATAGAGGGCAGCAGCCTCTAAGGTGCAGGGTGGAGTAACATTATTAAAGTGACCAGTGATTCCCTGTCTGTTTATGGGGCAGCAGCCTCTAAGGTACAGGATTGAGTAACATTATTAAAGTGACCAGTGATTCCATGTCTATGTATATGGGGCAGCAGCCTCTAAGGTGGAGGGTTGAGTAACATTATTAAAGTGACCAGTGATTCCCTGTCTGTATATGGGGCAGCAGCCTCTAAGGTACAGGATTGAGTAACATTATTAAAGTGACCAGTGATTCCATGTCTATGTATAGAGGGCAGCAGCCTCTAAGGTGGAGGGTTGAGTAACCGAGTGGTAGCCGGCTAGTGATGGCTATTTAACAGTTTAATGGCCTTGAGATAGAAGCTGTTTTTCAGTCTCTCGGTCCCTGCTTTGATGCACCTGTACCGACCTCGCCTTCTGGATGATAGCGGGGTGAACAGGCCGTGGATCGAGTGGTTGTTGTCCTTGATGATCTTTGTGGCCTTCCTGTGACATCGGGTGCTGTAGGTGTCTTGGAGGGCAGGCAGTATGTCCCCGGTGATGCATTGGGCAGACCTCACTCTAGATGCTCTCAATTGTGCATCTATAAACGATGTTGAGGGTCTTAGGGGCCAAGCCAAATTTCTTCAGCCTCCTGAGGTTGAAGAGGTGCTGTTGCCTTCTTCACCACACCGTCTGTGTGGATGGACCATTTCAGATTGTCCTTGATGTGTACGCCGAGGAACTTGAAGCTTTTCATGTTCTTCACTGTGGTCCCGTCTATGTGGATAGGGGGGGTGCTCCCTCTGCTGTTTCCTGAAGTCCATGATCAGCTCCTTCGTTTTGTTGACGTTGAGGGAGAGGTTATTTTCCTGGCACCACTCCGCCAGGGCCCTCACCTCCTCCCTGTAGGCTGTCTCATTATTGTTGGTAATCAAGCCTCCCACTGTTGTGTCGTCTGCAAACTTGATGATTCAGTTGGAGGCGTGCATGGCCACGCAGTCGTGGGTGAACAGGGAGTACAGGAGAGGGCTGAGCACGCACCCTTGTGGGGCCCCAGTGTTGAGGATCAGCGGAGTGGAGGTGATGTTTCCTACCTTCACCACCTGGGGGCGGCCCGTCAGGACGTCCAGGACCCAGTTGCACAGGGCGGGGTTCAGACCCTGGGCCTCCAGCTTACTGATGAGCTTGGAGGGTACTATGGTGTTGTATGCTGAGCTGTAGTCAATGACCAGCATTCTCACATAGGTATTCCTCTTGTCCAGATGGGTTAGGACAGTGTACAGTGTGATGGCGAATGCATCGTCTGTGGGTCTATTGGGGCGGTAAGCAAATTGTAGTGGGTCTAGGGTGTCAGGTAGGGTGGAGGTGATATGATCCTTGACTAGCTGAGGATGCGACTAGTGATTCCGTTTTGCCTGTTTGCATTACGCAGGGAATAACTACACTGTTTGTATTCAACCATATTACCATTCACCTTGCCTTGGTTAAATGCGGTGTTTCGCGCTTTCAGATTTGCGCGCATGCCGCCATCTCTCCACGGTTTCTGGTTTGGGTAGGTTTTAATGGTCATAGTGGGGACAACATCCCCTATACACTTCCTGGTAAACTCAGTCACCGTGTTCCTGTATGTTATTCTCTGAGGCTACCCGGAACATATCCCAGTCCGAGTGATCAAAACAATCTTCACGCATAGATTCTGATTGGTCAGACCAGCGTTGAATATGCCTTAAAACGGTTACTTCCTGTTTGAGTTTCTGCCAATAAGAAGAGAGGAGCAAAATATAGTCTTGATCTGATTTGCCGAAGGTAGGGGGGGGAGCGTGAGTACTACAGTCCATGTGTTGATATAACTTTCCTCAAATTTGCTTTGTTAAAATCCGCAGCTACAATAAATGGCGCCTCAGGATATGTGGTTTCCAGTTTGCACAAAGTACAGTGTAGTTCCTTGAGGGCCGTCGTGGTATCGGCTTTAAGGGTGAATATACACAGCTAAACTAAACTAAGCTAAGCTAAGCTAAGCTAAGCTAAACTAAGCTAAACTAAGCTAAACTAAGCTAAACTAAGCTAAGCTAAGCTAGGCTAAGCTAAGCTAAGCTAAGCTAAGCTAAACTAAGCTAAACTAAACTAAGCTAAACTAAGCTAAGCTAAACTAAACTAAGCTAAGCTAAACTAAACTAAGCTAAGCTAAGCTAAACTAAGCTAAGCTAAGCTAAGCTAAGCTAGCTCTGAGCTTGCTAGCTGACACATGCACAACACGCCCCAAAGTCTCTGTCAATATCACCGACCAATACGAGCAACGACATTTTACGGGGCGACAGTATGCTAAGTTCTTTAATTCCACCGGATAGATGACATTACTCTGCGAAGCTAAACTAAACTAGCTATGTGACATGCAACGTCAGCGTCACAAATTATAAGCCAGGAAATAAGCTTTTTGTCCAGACATCTTTATTCAACATGTGTAAATAACCATAAACAGATCACCTCATTCCCATAGCAGGGAATTACATAATACGCTCCTCTCTGTACATTCTCCAGACTTACTTTTACACTTGGGTAGGGTGTTGCTCCACTGTCCGTTGGACTGGCAGTGAGACGTAACCGCCCCCTGCAGGACGTAGCCGGTGTTGCAAGCAAAGTGCACAATGTCGTTCAGGTTGAACTGCGTTCCCTGGGTAAAGCCAAAGGAAGGGTTGCCCGGATGACCACATGTGATCGCTATGGAGACAAGGAAAATATAGACAATATCTATCACTAAACATGTCTAACGTTACTAGAAGCTGTCAACACAACAGTCACATGTTGTCAAATATTATTCCACCTCAGCCAGTAGGTCCCTAGTCCTATCCAGTGTTACTCATTACTCTATAGGAAGTCCCTAGTCCTATCCAGTGTTACTCATTACTCTATAGGTAGACCCTAGTCCTATCCAGTGTTACTCATTACTCTATAGGTCGACCCTAGTCCTATCCAGTGTTACTCATTACTCTATAGGTAGACCCTAGTCCTATCCAATGATACTCATTACTCTATAGGAAGACCCTAGTCCTATCCAATGTTACTCATTACTCTATAGGAAGTCCCTAGTCCTATCCAGTGTTACTCATTACTCTATAGGAAGTCCCTAGTCCTATCCAATGTTACTCATTACTCTATAGGAAGTCCCTAGTCCTATCCAGTGTTACTCATTACTCTATAGGTAGACCCTAGTCCTATCCAGTGTTACTCTTTACTCTATAGGTAGACCCTAGTCCTATCCAGTGTTACTCATTACTCTATAGGTCGACCCTAGTCCTATCCAGTGTTACTCATTACTCTATAGGTCGACCCTAGTCCTATCCAGTGTTACTCATTACTCTATAGGTAGACCCTAGTCCTATCCAGTGTTACTCATTACTCTATAGGAAGTCCCTAGTCCTATCCAGTGTTACTCATTACTCTATAGGTAGTCCCTAGTCCTATCCAATGTTACTCATTACTCTATAGGAAGTCCCTAGTCCTATCCAGTGTTACTCATTACTCTATAGGAAGTCCCTAGTCCTATCCAGTGTTACTCATTACTCTATAGGAAGTCCCTAGTCCTATCCAGTGTTACTCATTACTCTATAGGTAGACCCTAGTCCTATCCAGTGTTACTCATTACTCTATAGGTCGACCCTAGTCCTATCCAGTGTTACTCATTACTCTATAGGTAGACCCTAGTCCTATCCAATGATACTCATTACTCTATAGGAAGACCCTAGTCCTATCCAATGTTACTCATTACTCTATAGGAAGTCCCTAGTCCTATCCAGTGTTACTCATTACTCTATAGGAAGTCCCTAGTCCTATCCAATGTTACTCATTACTCTATAGGAAGTCCCTAGTCCTATCCAGTGTTACTCATTACTCTATAGGTAGACGCTAGTCCTATCCAGTGTTACTCTTTACTCTATAGGTAGACCCTAGTCCTATCCAGTGTTACTCATTACTCTATAGGTCGACCCTAGTCCTATCCAGTGTTACTCATTACTCTATAGGTCGACCCTAGTCCTATCCAGTGTTACTCATTACTCTATAGGTAGACCCTAGTCCTATCCAGTGTTACTCATTACTCTATAGGAAGTCCCTAGTCCTATCCAGTGTTACTCATTACTCTATAGGTAGTCCCTAGTCCTATCCAATGTTACTCATTACTCTATAGGAAGTCCCTAGTCCTATCCAGTGTTACTCATTACTCTATAGGAAGTCCCTAGTCCTATCCAGTGTTACTCATTACTCTATAGGAAGTCCCTAGTCCTATCCAGTGTTACTCATTACTCTATAGGTCGACCCTAGTCCTATCCAGTGTTACTCATTACTCTATAGGTAGACCCTAGTCCTATCCAGTGTTACTCATTACTCTATAGGAAGTCCCTAGTCCTATCCAGTGTTACTCATTACTCTATAGGTCGACCCTAGTCCTATCCAGTGTTACTCATTACTCTATAGGTAGACCCTAGTCCTATCCAGTGTTACTCATTACTCTATAGGTAGACCCTAGTCCTATCCAGTGTTACTCATTACTCTATAGGTAGACCCTAGTCCTATCCAATGATACTCATTACTCTATAGGTAGTCCCTAGTCCTATCCAGTGTTACTCATTACTCTATAGGTCGACCCTAGTCCTATCCAATGATACTCATTACTCTATAGGTAGTCCCTAGTCCTATCCAGTGTTACTCATTACTCTATAGGTCGACCCTAGTCCTATCCAGTGTTACTCATTACTCTATAGGTAGACCCTAGTCCTATCCAATGTTACTCATTACTCTATAGGTAGACCCTAGTCCTATCCAGTGTTACTCATTACTCTATAGGTAGACCCTAGTCCTATCCAGTGTTACTCATTACTCTATAGGTCGACCATAGTCCTATCCAGTGTTACTCATTACTCTATAGGTAGACCCTAGTCCTATCCAGTGTTACTCATTACTCTATAGGTCGACCCTAGTCCTATCCAGTGTTACTCATTACTCTATAGGTCGACCCTAGTCCTATCCAGTGTTACTCATTACTCTATAGGTAGACCCTAGTCCTATCCAATGATACTCATTACTCTATAGGTAGTCCCTAGTCCTATCCAGTGTTACTCATTACTCTATAGGTCGACCCTAGTCCTATCCAATGATACTCATTACTCTATAGGTAGTCCCTAGTCCTATCCAGTGTTACTCATTACTCTATAGGTCGACCCTAGTCCTATCCAGTGTAACTCATTACTCTATAGGTAGACCCTAGTCCTATCCAATGTTACTCATTACTCTATAGGTAGACCCTAGTCCTATCCAGTGTTACGCATTACTCTATAGGTAGACCCTAGTCCTATCCAGTGTTACTCATTACTCTATAGGTCGACCCTAGTCCTATCCAGTGTTACTCATTACTCTATAGGTAGACCCTAGTCCTATCCAGTGTTACTCATTACTCTATAGGTAGACCCTAGTCCTATCCAATGTTACTCATTACTCTATAGGTAGACCCTAGTCCTATCCAGTGTTACTCATTACTCTATAGGTAGACCCTAGTCCTATCCAGTGTTACTCATTACTCTATAGGTAGACCCTAGTCCTATCCAGTGTTACTCATTACTCTATAGGTCGACCCTAGTCCTATCCAGTGTTACTCATTACTCTATAGGTAGTCCCTAGTCCTATCCAATGTTACTCATTACTCTATAGGTAGACCCTAGTCCTATCCAGTGTTACTCATTACTCTATAGGTAGACCCTAGTCCTATCCAATGATATTCATTACTCTATAGGTAGACCCTAGTCCTATCCAATGTTACTCATTACTCTATAGGTAGACCCTAGTCCTATCCAGTGTTACTCATTACTCTATAGGAAGTCCCTAGTCCTATCCAGTGTTACTCATTACTCTATAGGAAGTCCCTAGTCCTATCCAGTGTTACTCATTACTCTATAGGAAGTCCCTAGTCCTATCCAATGTTACTCATTACTCTATAGGAAGTCCCTAGTCCTATACAATGTTACTCATTACTCTATAGGAAGTCCCTAGTCCTATCCAATGTTACTCATTACTCTATAGGAAGTCCCTAGTCCTATCCAATGATACTCATTACTCTATAGGAAGTCCCTAGTCCTATCCAATGATACTCATTACTCTATAGGAAGACCCTAGTCTACATACAATGTTACTCATTGCTCTATGTGTAGACCCTAGTCCTATCCAATGATACTCATTACTCTATATGTAGACCCTAGTCCTATCCAATGATACTCATTACTCTATAGGTAGTCCCTAGTCCTATCCAATGTTACTCATTACTCTATAGGAAGTCCCTAGTCCTATCCAATGATACTCATTACTCTATAGGAAGTCCCTAGTCCTATCCAATGTTACTCATTACTCTATAGGAAGTCCCTAGTCCTATCCAATGTTACTCATTACTCTATAGGAAGTCCCTAGTCCTATCCAATGTTACTCATTACTCTATAGGAAGTCCCTAGTCCTATCCAATGTTACTCATTACTCTATAGGAAGTCCCTAGTCCTATCCAATGTTACTCATTACTCTATAGGAAGTCCCTAGTCCTATCCAATGTTACTCATTACTCTATAGGTCGACCCTAGTCCTATCCAATGATACTCATTACTCTATAGGTAGTCCCTAGTCCTATCCAGTGTTACTCATTACTCTATAGGTCGACCCTAGTCCTATCCAGTGTAACTCATTACTCTATAGGTAGACCCTAGTCCTATCCAATGTTACTCATTACTCTATAGGTAGACCCTAGTCCTATCCAGTGTTACGCATTACTCTATAGGTAGACCCTAGTCCTATCCAGTGTTACTCATTACTCTATAGGTAGACCCTAGTCCTATCCAGTGTTACTCATTACTCTATAGGTAGACCCTAGTCCTATCCAGTGTTACTCATTACTCTATAGGTAGACCCTAGTCCTATCCAATGTTACTCATTACTCTATAGGTAGACCCTAGTCCTATCCAGTGTTACTCATTACTCTATAGGTAGACCCTAGTCCTATCCAGTGTTACTCATTACTCTATAGGTAGACCCTAGTCCTATCCAGTGTTACTCATTACTCTATAGGTCGACCCTAGTCCTATCCAGTGTTACTCATTACTCTATAGGTAGTCCCTAGTCCTATCCAATGTTACTCATTACTCTATAGGTAGACCCTAGTCCTATCCAGTGTTACTCATTACTCTATAGGTAGACCCTAGTCCTATCCAATGATATTCATTACTCTATAGGTAGACCCTAGTCCTATCCAATGTTACTCATTACTCTATAGGTAGACCCTAGTCCTATCCAGTGTTACTCATTACTCTATAGGAAGTCCCTAGTCCTATCCAGTGTTACTCATTACTCTATAGGAAGTCCCTAGTCCTATCCAGTGTTACTCATTACTCTATAGGAAGTCCCTAGTCCTATCCAATGTTACTCATTACTCTATAGGAAGTCCCTAGTCCTATACAATGTTACTCATTACTCTATAGGAAGTCCCTAGTCCTATCCAATGTTACTCATTACTCTATAGGAAGTCCCTAGTCCTATCCAATGATACTCATTACTCTATAGGAAGTCCCTAGTCCTATCCAATGATACTCATTACTCTATAGGAAGACCCTAGTCTACATACAATGTTACTCATTGCTCTATGTGTAGACCCTAGTCCTATCCAATGATACTCATTACTCTATATGTAGACCCTAGTCCTATCCAATGATACTCATTACTCTATAGGTAGTCCCTAGTCCTATCCAATGTTACTCATTACTCTATAGGAAGTCCCTAGTCCTATCCAATGATACTCATTACTCTATAGGAAGTCCCTAGTCCTATCCAATGTTACTCATTACTCTATAGGAAGTCCCTAGTCCTATCCAATGTTACTCATTACTCTATAGGAAGTCCCTAGTCCTATCCAATGTTACTCATTACTCTATAGGAAGTCCCTAGTCCTATCCAATGTTACTCATTACTCTATAGGAAGTCCCTAGTCCTATCCAATGTTACTCATTACTCTATAGGAAGTCCCTAGTCCTATCCAATGTTACTCATTACTCTATAGGAAGTCCCTAGTCCTATCCAATGATACTCATTACTCTATAGGAAGTCCCTAGTCCTATCCAATGTTACTCATTACTCTATAGGTAGACCCTAGTCCTATCCAATGTTACTCATTACTCTATAGGTAGACCCTAGTCCTATCCAATGATATTCATTACTCTATAGGAAGACCCTAGTCCTATCCAATGATACTCATTACTCTATAGGTAGACCCTAGTCCTATCCAGTGTTACTCATTACTCTATAGGTAGACCCTAGTCCTATCCAATGATACTCATTACTCTATAGGAAGACCCTAGTCTACATACAATGATACTCATTACTCTATAGGTAGACCCTAGTCCTATCCAGTGTTACTCATTACTCTATAGATAGACCCTAGTCCTATCCAATGATACTCATTACTCTATAGGTAGACCCTAGTCCTATCCAATGATACTCATTACTCTATAGGTAGACCCTAGTCTACATACAATGATATTGATTACTCTATAGGTAGATGCTAATCTATAAGTCCCCATACACCTATCAGGAGACACTACGGGTTGCACAATTCCACAAATTTTCCCAGAATACCCAGATTTTCTAGAAATCCCGGTTGGAGAAATACTGTATTTCCTGCTTTTCCCTCCTAATTCTGGGAATGTCCCTGCTTTCCCCCCCTAATTCTGGGAATGTCCCTGCTTTTCCCTCCTAATTCTGGGAATGTCCCTGCTTTTCCCTCCTAATTCTGGGAATGTCCCTGCTTTTCCCCTCCTAATTCTGGGAATGTCCCTGCTTTTCCCCCCTAATTCTGGGAATGTCCCTGCTTTTCCCCACCTAATTCTGGGAATGTCCCTGCTTTTTCCCGCCTAATTCTGGGAATGTCCCTGCTTTTTCCCTCCTAATTCTGGGAATGTCCCTGCTTTTCCCTCCTAATTCTGGGAATGTCCCTGCTTTTCTCCTCCTAATTCTGGGAATGTTCCAACTGGGATTTCTGTAAAAGCCTGGTAGATTTTTTTTGTTCAACCCAAACCCAAAGCCACTATCTCTGGGTACTTACGGACACAGACAGGGGTACGTCCGGACCAGCGGTGGTCCTGTTCACAGATTCGTACAGACACCCCGATGAGTCTGAATCCCGGGTTACACTGGTAAACCACACTACCTCTGTAGTTATAGTTCTCTCCTATGATCTGACCATTCACTATTGGCTCTGGCGTACCACAGTGACCCGCTAGAGAGGAGGGACAGAACAGAGCGAGACAAAGAATACAGTCACATATGCATACAGGGATATATTCTGTTTGTCATAAAGAGGTCATATAGCCTTAATAAAACACAATGGTTGACCAAACCCCACGAGCTGGTTCTTTATGAAAATAGCTTGAAATACAAAATGATATTGAACTGGTTAAATGTGGTTGTAACTGTCTCTAGCTGGTTCCGGTTCTCTCACCGAGACACTGGACCTGAGATCCACTCCAGAGGCCATTGGACATGCACTCTCTGACCCGGGAACCAACCAGCGTATAGCCTGTGTTACAGGAGAAGATGGCTGTCGCTCCGAACACTGTCAACGTCCCGATCTTATTACCATTCGGAGGAGTGCCCAGGTCCCCACAGGAGATTACTGAGGAGAGGAGAGGAGAGGAGAGGAGAGGAGAGGAGAGGAGAGGAGAGGAGAGGAGAGGAGAGGAGAGGAGAGGAGAGGAGAGGAGAGGAGAGGAGAGGAGAGGAGAGGAGAGGAAACACGATGAGGCAAGCAGAATAAAAAATGAATCCTAAAAGAACAACCAAACACATTCATATGTTCAACTTGGTGTATTTCATTTGGGTAATTGTCTTGTTTTGATGACATTTTGTTGGATCAAGGTTTCCTCTCTGCATTCATCAAGGCTAACAATTCTCTCTCTCTCTCTCCTCTCTGCATTCCTCTGGGCTAATCTTTCTCTCTCTCCTCTCTGCGTTCATCAATCTTTTTTGGGGGGGGGGCGGCAGGTAGCCAAGTGGTTAGAGCGTTAGGCCAATAACTGAAAGATTGCTGGATCGAATCCCAGAGCTGACAAGGTAAAACATCTGTCGTTCTGCCCCTGAACAAGGCAGATAACCCAGCGTTCCCCAGTAGGCCGTCATCGTATTAACTGACTTGCCTAGTTAAATAAAGGTTAAATAAATGTAGAAACAATTATAATAATTGTCTCTCTCCTCTGTGCAGGAGAACATGTAAAGAAAGCATTAGTCTGGTGAATTAACACTGATAATGATCTTCATGGGAAATCCGTTTTATTTACTGTGTCTTTCTCATTCTACTACATCATCTAAAGCACAACTTGGCTGAAAGCAAAACGGCAGATTGTACTGCTCTACAATGCATTGTGGGAGATGTAGATTCCGACTCACTCTCGCAGGCCGGCCGGGGCTCCGGGTAGTCCCAGGTGCTGTTGGCCTGGCAACGGATGACCCTCTGACCCTTGTAGTAATAACCGGGGTCACAGATGAGCATCATCAAGGCGTCGTATTGGCTCTGAGACCCGTAGATCAGCCTCCATCTCCCGTGATCCACCGCAGAGTGGCCGATGTCAGGGCAGGTCACCGCTGCAAAGGTCAGGGGGTCAGATACACATAGGTCACCGGTCAGAAATGACTAACTGAACTGTTTTAAGATGTGAAATGACTTTTATGTTATCAATAGGCAATATACTCAGTCTATTCATCTGTACGTTATTTACTGATGCTCGTTAATTATTTGGTTTCCTTATCTCTTACTTATTATATATTTTTTTTGTCATTTTCAGAAAACTGCATCGTTGATTAAGGGCTTGTAAGTAAGCATTTCACGGTAAGGTCTACACCTGTTGTATTCAACGCATGTGACAAATAAACATTTGATTTGACTTGATTTTAATAGTTGATACTTTATTATATTTAGTCGTCAAAGTACATTTAAAAATCGCCACGATTAAAAGCCACAACTAGCGAACCTCATTTTCTGGCGCTGAACCCGGTCACAACTCTAATTCTGAAAAAAACCTTTTTATAATTATTCGAAATCATTACACATGTGGAAGGTAATGTAGCCCCAATGAGAACTGAATGATGTGATCTCCAACCAATGAGGCCTCACGATAAGTGATCTCCAACCAATGAGGCTTCACGATAAGTGATCTCCAACCAATGAGGCCTCACGATAAGTGATCTTCAACCAATGAGGCCTCACGATAAGTGAACTCTAACCAATGAGGAATCAGTACAAGTGAACTCCAACCAATGAGGACATACACTCACCGGACAGTTTATTAGGTACACCACTCCATTCTCGAAAATTGATGGCTCTTACAGACAGTGAGTCACATGGCTGTGGCTTGTTATATACAGCAGGCAGGCCGGCATCAAGGCATTCAGTTACTGTTCCATTGAACATTAGTTAACTAAGTGACTTTGACCGTCGTATGATGGCGCGGCAGGTAGCCTAGTGGTTAGAGTGTAGAGGTGGCAGGTAGCCTAGTGGTTAGAGTGTAGAGGAGGCAGGAGGCCTAGGTGCTTAGAGCGTTGGACTAGTAACCGAAAGGTTGCAAGATCAAATCCCTGAGTTGACAAGGTACAAATCTGTCATTCTGCCCCTGAACAAGGCAGTTAACCCACTGTTCCTAGGCCGTCATTGAAAATAAGAATTTGTTCTTAACTGACTTGCCGAGTTAAATAAAGGTAAAAAAAAAAGATAATCGGTGCAAGGTGAGCCGGTTCCAGTATCTCAGAAACGTCCGCTCTCCTGTGCTTTCCACACATGACAGTGTCTCGGGTTTACAGAGAATGGTGCGACAATCAGAAAACATCCAGTCAGCGGAAGTCCTGTGGGTGAAAACTGCTCGTTGATAAGAGCGGTAGAAGGAGAATGGCAAGAACTGTGCAAGTTTACAGGTGGGCCACAAAACAGGCAAATAGCGGCGCAGTACAACAGTGGTGTGCAGAACGGCATCTCTGAGCGCACAACTCGTCGGTTCTGGTCACAGACGGGCACAACTCATCGGTTCTGGTCACAGATGGGCTGTTGCAGCAGACGACAACACTGGGTTCCCATCAGTTAAAACAAGAAGGAGCCTGGTCCA
Source organism: Salvelinus alpinus (assembly GCF_045679555.1). NCBI lineage: Eukaryota > Metazoa > Chordata > Actinopteri > Salmoniformes > Salmonidae > Salvelinus > Salvelinus alpinus. The sequence goes on from NC_092114.1 coordinate 9,369,974, forward strand.
GTGGGCACGCCATCACTGAGGACTGAAAAAACATTGCCTGGTCCGACAAAATCCCGGTTCCTGTTGCGTCATGCTGATGGCAGAGTTAGGATTTGACGTAAACAGCGTGAGTCCATGGCCCCCATCCTGCCTGGTGTCAACAGTACAGGCTGGTCCTGGTGTCAACGGTACGGGTTGGTACTGGTGTCAACGGTACAGGCTGGTCCTGGTGTCAACGGTACGGGCTGGTCCTGGTGTCAACGGTACGGGCTGGTCCTGGTGTCAACGGTACGGGCTGGTGGTGGTGATGTAATGTTTTCCTGGCACACGTTAGGTCCCTTGATAGCAAATTGAGCAACTGTAGAATCTATGCCCCAGAGAATTCAGGCTGTTCTGGCGGCAATAAACAAAGTATAGGTATGTCAACTCCAACCAATGAGGACTACTCACGTATGCAGCGGGACGGGGCCTGATTGGAGCTCCACCTCCCAGACTCCTGACAGACGACTGACACGGCCAGGGGGCTGGCCAATCTGAAACCGGGGTTGCATTGGTACATGGCCCTGGCACCAAGAGTGAAGTCCTGCCCGACAATACTACCGTTTACTGGAGGTATAGGCATCCCACAAGCCATCACTGAAAGAGAGGGGAAGGGAGGGGGGCAAAGGGAGAGAGAGAGAGATAGAAAGAGAAAGAGGAATGGAAAGAGATACAGTGAGAGAGAGAAAACAACATTACAAAATTGAAAACAGAGCAGTTGGTAGATATGGATTTAACCAAGATGGAATAAGGGATTATTTCACCGTCAGGCAAAGAACCGGCAGTGACAAAGCACATGACATAAAAACTACCCAGGAGGCTTTAGAATAAGCATCTCTGTATGCATAGAGCTTCTCTCACAACATGCCCCTTGTACAAATGCTCTCACTCTCACAAGCATTATCGTGGCATAAACATTAGTTTGCCCCCCCCGTCTGCGCTCGGTAAACATAACCTGCCTGCATCTCAAATGGTACCCTAATCCCTACCAGAGCCCTGGTCAAACGTAGTGCACTAAGTAGGGAATAGGGTGACAATTTGGGACTCTGTCAGTAGAGAGCTACGTAATTCAGACTACAGATCACACCTGCAGTTGACTTTCGAAGCACACAATGGCCGCCCCGCTGTTACCAATTTCCACATTCACTGCTGTTGTTGATACAGCATCACCGCAACTGTTGATACAGCTGGTCACCGGAGTAGGGCTGCGGGGCGATTGAAACCCTTAGGTTTTGTTTCTGAGAGAAAGCATACATAGGAAAAGTTTATGGGGAATCGACTGTGGTTTTTACAACGGGTTGTTTTGAGAGTAATAGAATGCTGCAGGATGGGGCTTTAAAGAGCAGCTTGGATTTCGGAGGAAAGATTTCAAATGTTTCCGTGTCAACGTGATTTCCTGGGGTCTTAGAGCATCTTTATTCTATCAGCCAATCAAATCTTCCATTAACCAATCAAATCTTCTATCAACCAATCAAATCTTCCATTAACCAATCAAATCTTCTATCAACCAATCAAATCTTCCATTAACCAATCAAATCTTCCATCAACCAATCAAATCTTCCATTAACCAATCAAATCTTCCATCAGCCAATCAAATCTTCCATTAGCCAATCAAATCTTCCATTAACCAATCAAATCTTCCATCAACCAATCAAATCTTCCATCAACCAATCAAATCTTCCATTAACCAATCAAATTTTACATTAACCAATCAAATCTTCCATTAACCAATCAAATATTCCATTAACCAATCAAATCTTCCATCAACCAATCAAATCTTCCATCAACCAATCAAATCTTCCATTAACCAATCAAATCTTCCATCAAACAATCAAATCTTCCATTAACCAATCAAATCCTCCATTAACCAATCAAATCCTCCATTAACCAATCAAATCTTCCATTAACCAATCAAATCTTCCATTAACCAATCATATCTTCCATCAGCCAATCAAGTCTTCCATTAACCAATCAAATTTTCCATCAAACAATCTGTGTGACCTACCATAAATGTGTGACCAACTTTTCATAATTGAGGCTTAAAATGAATTCCCATAAACATTTTCATAACAATTATCATGTTATTCATTTCGACTCTATCCCCCTCAAGGAAGACATTATGTCACTTTATCCAGAAAGTCAATTAGTAAATGTTTACATTTTTAAGTTATTGATTTTGCTAAATAACGACTGTATAACTTCTCTGTGACAAAATGTTAACTTGACCTTTTCAGTTAAGTCATGGTCAACAACTCCCTGTTTACAATTCAACCCACACCGCCCACAGCAGAATCAATACATTAGAGGATCCCCACACCACCATCAATACATTAGAGGATCCCCACACCACCATCAATACATTAGAGGATCCCCACACCACCATCAATACATTAGAGGATCCCCACACCACCATCAATACATTAGAGGATCCCCACACCTCCATCAACACATTAGAGGATCCCCACACCTCCAATACATTAGAGGATCCCCACACCACCATCAATACATTAGAGGATCCCCACACCACCATCAATACATTAGAGGATCCCCACTCCACCTCCAATACATTAGAGGATCCCCAAACCACCAGCAATACATTAGAGGATCCCCACACCACCATCAATACATTAGAGGATCCCCACACCACCATCAATACATTAGAGGATCCCCACACCACCATCAATACGTTAGAGGATCCCCACACCACCATCAATACATTAGAGGATCCCCACACCTCCATCAATACATTAGAGGATCCCCACACCACCATCAATGCATTAGAGGATCCCCACACCACCATCAATACATTAGAGGATCCCCACACCACCATCAACACATTAGAGGATCCCCACACCACCATCAATACATTAGAGGATCCCCACACCTCCATCAATACATTAGAGGATCCCCACACCTCCATCAATACATTAGAGGATCCCCACACCACCATCAATACATTAGAGGATCCCCACACCACCATCAATACATTAGAGGATCCCCACACCACCTCCAATACATTAGAAGATCCCCACACCTCCATCAATACATTAGAGGATCCCCACACCACCATCAATACGTTAGAGGATCCCCACACCACCATCAATACATTAGAGGATCCCCACACCACCATCAATACATTAGAAAATCCCCACACCACCATCAATACATTAGAGGATCCCCACACCACCATCAATACATTAGAGGATCCCCACACCTCCATCAATACATTAGAGGATCCCCACACCTCCAATACATTAGAGGATCCCCACACCACCATCAATACATTAGAGGATCCCCACACCTCCAATACATTAGAGGATCCCCACACCACCATCAATACATTAGAGGATCCCCACACCACCATCAATACATTAGAGGATCCCCACACCACCATCAATACATTAGAGGATCCCCACACCACCATCATTACATTAGAGGATCCCCACACCACCATCAATACATTAGAGGATCCCCACACCACCATCAATACATTAGAGGATCCCCACACCTCCATCAATACATTAGAGGATCCCCACACCACCTCCAATACATTAGAGGATCCCCACACCACCATCAATACATTAGAGGATCCCCACACCACCATCAATACATTAGAGGATCCCCACACCACCATCAATACATTAGAGGATCCCCACACCTCCATCAATACATTAGAGGATCCCCACACCTCCAATACATTAGAGGATCCCCACACCACCATCAATACATTAGAGGATCCCCACACCACCTCCAATACATTAGAGGATCCCCACACCACCATCAATACATTAGAGGATCCCCACACCACCATCAATACGTTAGAGGATCCCCACACCACCATCAATACATTAGAGGATCCCCACACCTCCATCAATACATTAGAGGATCCCCACACCACCATCAATGCATTAGAGGATCCCCACACCACCATCAATACATTAGAGGATCCCCACACCTCCATCAATACGTTAGAGGATCCCCACACCTCCATCAATACATTAGAGGATCCCCACACCACCATCAATACATTAGAGGATCCCCACACCACCATCAACACATTAGAGGATCCCCACACCACCATCAATACATTAGAGGATCCCCACACCTCCATCAATACATTAGAGGATCCCCACACCTCCATCAATACATTAGAGGATCCCCACACCACCATCAATACATTAGAGGATCCCCACACCACCATCAATACATTAGAGGATCCCCACACCACCTCCAATACATTAGAGGATCCCCACACCTCCATCAATACATTAGAAGATCCCCACACCACCATCAATACATTAGAGGACCCCCACACCACCATCAATACATTAGAGGATCCCCACACCACCATCAATACATTAGAGGATCCCCACACCACCATCAATACGTTAGAGGATCCCCACACCACCATCAATACATTAGATGATCCCCACACCACCATCAATACATTAGAGGATCCCCTCACCACCATCAATACATTAGAGGATCCCCACACCTCCATCAATACATTAGAGGATCCCCACACCTCCATCAATACATTAGAGGATCCCCACACCTCCATCAATACATTAGAGGATCCCCACACCACCGTCAATACATTAGAGGATCCCCACACCTCCATCAGTACATTAGAGGATCCCCACACCACCATCAATACGTTAGAGGATCCCCACACCTCCGTCAATACATTAGAGGATCCCCACACCTCCAATACATTAGAGGATCCCCACACCACCATCAATACATTAGAGGATCCCCACACCTCCATCAATACATTAGAGGATCCCCACACCACCATCAATACATTAGAGGATCCC
>NC_092114.1:9374908-9452408 GCF_045679555.1 Salvelinus alpinus
CACAGCAGAATCAATACATTAGAGGATCCCCACACCACCATCAATACATTAGAGGATCCCCACACCACCATCAATACATTAGAGGATCCCCACACCACCATCAATACATTAGAGGATCCCCACACCACCATCAATACATTAGAGGATCCCCACACCTCCATCAACACATTAGAGGATCCCCACACCTCCAATACATTAGAGGATCCCCACACCACCATCAATACATTAGAGGATCCCCACACCACCATCAATACATTAGAGGATCCCCACTCCACCTCCAATACATTAGAGGATCCCCAAACCACCAGCAATACATTAGAGGATCCCCACACCACCATCAATACATTAGAGGATCCCCACACCACCATCAATACATTAGAGGATCCCCACACCACCATCAATACGTTAGAGGATCCCCACACCACCATCAATACATTAGAGGATCCCCACACCTCCATCAATACATTAGAGGATCCCCACACCACCATCAATGCATTAGAGGATCCCCACACCACCATCAATACATTAGAGGATCCCCACACCACCATCAACACATTAGAGGATCCCCACACCACCATCAATACATTAGAGGATCCCCACACCTCCATCAATACATTAGAGGATCCCCACACCTCCATCAATACATTAGAGGATCCCCACACCACCATCAATACATTAGAGGATCCCCACACCACCATCAATACATTAGAGGATCCCCACACCACCTCCAATACATTAGAAGATCCCCACACCTCCATCAATACATTAGAGGATCCCCACACCACCATCAATACGTTAGAGGATCCCCACACCACCATCAATACATTAGAGGATCCCCACACCACCATCAATACATTAGAAAATCCCCACACCACCATCAATACATTAGAGGATCCCCACACCACCATCAATACATTAGAGGATCCCCACACCTCCATCAATACATTAGAGGATCCCCACACCTCCAATACATTAGAGGATCCCCACACCACCATCAATACATTAGAGGATCCCCACACCTCCAATACATTAGAGGATCCCCACACCACCATCAATACATTAGAGGATCCCCACACCACCATCAATACATTAGAGGATCCCCACACCACCATCAATACATTAGAGGATCCCCACACCACCATCATTACATTAGAGGATCCCCACACCACCATCAATACATTAGAGGATCCCCACACCACCATCAATACATTAGAGGATCCCCACACCTCCATCAATACATTAGAGGATCCCCACACCACCTCCAATACATTAGAGGATCCCCACACCACCATCAATACATTAGAGGATCCCCACACCACCATCAATACATTAGAGGATCCCCACACCACCATCAATACATTAGAGGATCCCCACACCTCCATCAATACATTAGAGGATCCCCACACCTCCAATACATTAGAGGATCCCCACACCACCATCAATACATTAGAGGATCCCCACACCACCTCCAATACATTAGAGGATCCCCACACCACCATCAATACATTAGAGGATCCCCACACCACCATCAATACGTTAGAGGATCCCCACACCACCATCAATACATTAGAGGATCCCCACACCTCCATCAATACATTAGAGGATCCCCACACCACCATCAATGCATTAGAGGATCCCCACACCACCATCAATACATTAGAGGATCCCCACACCTCCATCAATACGTTAGAGGATCCCCACACCTCCATCAATACATTAGAGGATCCCCACACCACCATCAATACATTAGAGGATCCCCACACCACCATCAACACATTAGAGGATCCCCACACCACCATCAATACATTAGAGGATCCCCACACCTCCATCAATACATTAGAGGATCCCCACACCTCCATCAATACATTAGAGGATCCCCACACCACCATCAATACATTAGAGGATCCCCACACCACCATCAATACATTAGAGGATCCCCACACCACCTCCAATACATTAGAGGATCCCCACACCTCCATCAATACATTAGAAGATCCCCACACCACCATCAATACATTAGAGGACCCCCACACCACCATCAATACATTAGAGGATCCCCACACCACCATCAATACATTAGAGGATCCCCACACCACCATCAATACGTTAGAGGATCCCCACACCACCATCAATACATTAGATGATCCCCACACCACCATCAATACATTAGAGGATCCCCTCACCACCATCAATACATTAGAGGATCCCCACACCTCCATCAATACATTAGAGGATCCCCACACCTCCATCAATACATTAGAGGATCCCCACACCCCCATCAATACATTAGAGGATCCCCACACCACCGTCAATACATTAGAGGATCCCCACACCTCCATCAGTACATTAGAGGATCCCCACACCACCATCAATACGTTAGAGGATCCCCACACCTCCGTCAATACATTAGAGGATCCCCACACCTCCAATACATTAGAGGATCCCCACACCACCATCAATACATTAGAGGATCCCCACACCTCCATCAATACATTAGAGGATCCCCACACCACCATCAATACATTAGAGGATCCCCACACCACCATCAATACATTAGAGGATCCCCACACCTCCATCAATACATTAGAGGATCCCCACACCTCCATCAATACATTAGAGGATCCCCACACCACCATCAATACATTAGAGGATCCCCACACCACCATCAATACATTAGAGGATCCCCACACCACCATCAATACGTTAGAGGATCCCCACAGCAGAATCAATACATTAGAGGATCCCCACACCACCATCAATACATTAGAGGATCCCCACACCACCATCAATACATTAGAGGATCCCCAAACCACCAGCAATACGTTAGAGGATCCCCACACCTCCATCAATACATTAGAGGATCCCCACACCACCATCAATACATTAGAGGATCCCCTCACCACCATCAATACATTAGAGGATCCCCACACCACCATCAATACGTTAGAGGATCCCCACACCACCATCAATACATTAGAGGATCCCCACACCTCCGTCAATACATTAGAGGATCCCCACACCACCATCAATACGTTAGAGGATCCCACAGCAGAATCAATACATTAGAGGATCCCCTCACCACCATCAATACATTAGAGGATCCCCACACCACCATCAATACATTAGAGGATCCCCACACCACCATCAATACATTAGAGGATCCCCACACCTCCATCAATACATTAGAGGATCCCCACACCTCCAATACATTAGAGGATCCCCACACCACCATCAATACATTAGAGGATCCCCACACCTCCAATACATTAGAGGATCCCCACACCACCATCAATACATTAGAGGATCCCCACACCACCATCAATACATTAGAGGATCCCCACACCACCATCAATACATTAGAGGATCCCCACACCACCATCAATACATTAGAGGATCCCCACACCACCATCAATACATTAGAGGATCCCCACACCTCCATCAATACATTAGAGGATCCCCACACCACCATCAATACATTAGAGGATCCCCACACCACCATCAATACATTAGAGGATCCCCACACCACCATCAATACATTAGAGGATCCCCACACCACCATCAATACATTAGAGGATCCCCACACCACCATCAATACATTAGAGGATCCCCACACCACCATCAATACATTAGAGGATCCCCACACCTCCAATACATTAGAGGATCCCCACACCACCATCAATACATTAGAGGATCCCCACACCACCATCAATACATTAGAGGATCCCCACACCTCCATCAATACGTTAGAGGATCCCCACACCTCCATCAATACATTAGAGGATCCCCATACCACCATCAATACATTAGAGGATCCCCACACCACCATCAATACATTAGAGGATCCCCACACCACCATCAACACATTAGAGGATCCCCACACCACCATCAATACATTAGAGGATCCCCACACCTCCATCAATACATTAGAGGATCCCCACACCTCCATCAATACATTAGAGGATCCCCACACCACCATCAATACATTAGAATATCCCCACACCACCTCCAATACATTAGAGGATCCCCACACCTCCATCAATACATTAGAAGATCCCCACACCACCATCAATACATTAGAGGACCCCCACACCACCATCAATACATTAGAGGATCCCCACACCACCATCAATACATTAGAGGATCCCCACACCACCATCAATACATTAGAGGATCCCCACACCACCATCAATACATTAGAGGATCCCCACACCACCATCAATACGTTAGAGGATCCCCACACCACCATCAATACATTAGAGGATCCCCTCACCACCATCAATACATTAGAGGATCCCCACACCTCCATCAATACATTAGAGGATCCCCACACCTCCATCAATACATTAGAGGATCCCCACACCTCCATCAATACATTAGAGGATCCCCACACCACCGTCAATACATTAGAGGATCCCCACACCTCCATCAATACATTAGAGGATCCCCACACCACCATCAATACGTTAGAGGATCCCCACACCTCCATCAATACATTAGAGGATCCCCACACCTCCAATACATTAGAGGATCCCCACACCACCATCAATACATTAGAGGATCCCCACACCTCCATCAATACATTAGAGGATCCCCACACCACCATCAATACATTAGAGGATCCCCACACCACCATCAATACATTAGAGGATCCCCACACCTCCATCAATACATTAGAGGATCCCCACACCTCCATCAATACATTAGAGGATCCCCACAGCAGAATCAATACATTAGAGGATCCCCACACCACCATCAATACATTAGAGGATCCCCACACCACCATCAATACATTAGAGGATCCCCACACCACCATAAATACGTTAGAGGATCCCCACAGCAGAATCAATACATTAGAGGATCCCCACACCACCATCAATACATTAGAGGATCCCCACACCACCATCAATACATTAGAGGATCCCCACACCACCATCAATACATTAGAGGATCCCCACACCACCATCAATACATTAGAGGATCCCCACACCACCATCAATACATTAGAGGATCCCCACACCACCATCAATACATTAGAGGATCCCCTCACCACCATCAATACGTTAGAGGATCCCCACACCACCATCAATACATTAGAGGATCCCCACACCACCATCAATACATTAGAGGATCCCCACACCACCATCAATACGTTAGAGGATCCCCACAGCAGAATCAATACATTAGAGGATCCCCACACCACCGTCAATACATTAGAGGATCCCCTCACCACCATCAATACATTAGAGGATCCCCACACCACCATCAATACATTAGAGGATCCCCACACCACCATCAATACATTAGAGGATCCCCACACCACCATCAATACATTAGAGGATCCCCACACCTCCATCAATACATTAGAGGATCCCCACACCACCATCAATACATTAGAGGATCCCCACACCACCATCAATACATTAGAGGATCCCCTCACCACCATCAATACATTAGAGGATCCCCACACCACCATCAATACATTAGAGGATCCCCACACCACCATCAATACATTAGAGGATCCCCACACCACCATCAATACGTTAGAGGATCCCCACACCACCATCAATACATTAGAGGATCCCCACACCTCCATCAATACATTAGAGGATCCCCACACCTCCATCAATACATTAGAGGATCCCCACACCACCATCAATACATTAGAGGATCCCCACACCACCATCAATGCATTAGAGGATCCCCACACCACCATCAATACATTAGAGGATCCCCACACCTCCATCAATACGTTAGAGGATCCCCACACCTCCATCAATACATTAGAGGATCCCCACACCACCATCAATACATTAGAGGATCCCCACACCACCATCAATACATTAGAGGATCCCCACACCACCATCAACACATTAGAGGATCCCCACACCACCATCAATACATTAGAGGATCCCCACACCTCCATCAATACATTAGAGGATCCCCACACCTGCATCAATACATTAGAGGATCCCCACACCACCATCAATACATTAGAGGATCCCCACACCACCATCAATACATTAGAGGATCCCCACACCACCTCCAATACATTAGAGGATCCCCACACCTCCATCAATACATTAGAAGATCCCCACACCACCATCAATACATTAGAGGACCCCCACACCACCATCAATACATTAGAGGATCCCCACACCACCACCAATACATTAGAGGATCCCCACACCACCATCAATACATTAGAGGATCCCCACACCACCATCAATACATTAGAAAATCCCCACACCACCATCAATACGTTAGAGGATCCCCACACCACCATCAATACATTAGAGGATCCCCACACCACCATCAATACATTAGAGGATCCCCACACCACCATCAATACATTAGAGGATCCCCACACCACCATCAATACATTAGAGGATCCCCACACCACCATCAATACATTAGAGTATCCCCACACCTCCATCAATACATTAGAGGATCCCCACACCACCATCAATACGTTAGAGGATCCCCACACCACCATCAATACATTAGAGGATCCCCACACCACCATCAATACATTAGAGGATCCCCACACCACCATCAATACATTAGAGGATCCCCACACCTCCATCAATACATTAGAGGATCCCCACACCACCATCAATACGTTAGAGGATCCCCACACCACCATCAATACATTAGAGGATCCCCACACCACCATCAATACATTAGAGGATCCCCACACCACCATCAATACATTAGAGGATCCCCTCACCACCGTCAATACATTAGAGGATCCCCACACCACCATCAATACGTTAGAGGATCCCCACACCACCATCAATACATTAGAGGATCCCCACACCACCATCAATACATTAGAGGATCCCCACACCTCCATCAATACATTAGAGGATCCCCACACCTCCAATACATTAGAGGATCCCCACACCACCATCAATACATTAGAGGATCCCCACACCTCCAATACATTAGAGGATCCCCACACCACCATCAATACATTAGAGGATCCCCACACCACCATCAATACATTAGAGGATCCCCACACCACCATCAATACATTAGAGGATCCCCACACCACCATCAATACATTAGAGGATCCCCACACCACCATCAATACATTAGAGGATCCCCACACCACCATCAATACATTAGAGGATCCCCACACCACCATCAATACATTAGAGGATCCCCACACCACCATCAATACATTAGAGGATCCCCACACCACCATCAATACATTAGAGGATCCCCACACCACCATCATTACATTAGAGGATCCCCACACCACCATCAATACATTAGAGGATCCCCACACCACCATCAATACATTAGAGGATCCCCACACCACCATCAATACATTAGAGGATCCCCAAACCACCATCAATACATTAGAGGATCCCCACACCACCATCAATACATTAGAGGATCCCCACACCTCCATCAATACATTAGAGGATCCCCACACCACCATCAATACATTAGAGGATCCCCACACCACCATCAATACATTAGAGGATCCCCACACCACCATCAATACATTAGAGGATCCCCACACCACCATCAATACATTAGAGGATCCCCAAACCACCATCAATACATTAGAGGATCCCCACACCACCATCAATACATTAGAGGATCCCCACACCACCATCAATACATTAGAGGATCCCCACACCACCATCAATACATTAGAGGATCCCCAAACCACCATCAATACATTAGAGGATCCCCACACCACCATCAATACGTTAGAGGATCCCCACACCACCATCAATACGTTAGAGGATCCCCACACCACCATCAATACATTAGAGGATCCCCACACCACCATCAATACATTAGAGGATCCCCACACCTCCATCAATACATTAGAGGATCCCCACACCACCATCAATACGTTAGAGGATCCCCTCACCTCCATCAATACATTAGAGGATCCCCACACCTCCATCAATACATTAGAGGATCCCCACACCACCATCAATACGTTAGAGGATCCCCACACCACCATCAATACATTAGAGGATCCCCACACCACCATCAATACATTAGAGGATCCCCACACCACCATCAATACGTTAGAGGATCCCCACACCACCATCAATACGTTAGAGGATCCCCACACCACCATCAATACATTAGAAGCCTTAACATGAACAGTTCTATACAGCAGAATGAGAGATTTTGAAAGTGTCCCGGAAAGTAATCTACAGTGTCAAGAAAAAATATGTGAACCCTTTGGAATTACCTGGATTTCTGCATAAATTGGGCATCAAATTTGATCTGATCTTCATCTAAAGTCACAACAATAGACAAACACAGTCTGCTTAAACTAATAACACAAAAACAATTATATGTTTTCATGTCTTTATTGAACACACCGTGTAAACATTCACAGTGCAGAGTGGAAAAAGTATGTGAACCCCTGGATTGAATAACTTGTTGACCCTTCTTTGGCAGCAATAACCTCAACCAAACGTTTTCTGTAGTCAGGAGGAATTTTGGACAATTCCTCTTTACAAAACTGTTTCAGTTCAGCAATATTGTTGGGATGTTTGGTGTGAACTGCTCTCGAGGTCATGCCACAGCATCTCAATCGGGTTGAGGTCAGGACTCTGACTGGGCCACTCCAGTGGGCACTTTCATCTGTTGAAGCCACTCAGTTGTTGATTTACTTCTGTGTTTTGGGTCGTTGTCCTGTTGCATCACCCAACTTCTGTTGAGCTTCAATTGGCGGACAGATAGCCTTACATTCTCCTGCAAAATGTCTTGATAAACTTGAATTCATTTTTCCGTCGATGATAGCAAGCTGTCCAGGCCCTGAGGCAGCAAAGCAGCCCCACCATACTTTACAGTGGGATGAGGTTTTGATGTTGGTGTGCTGTGCCTTTTTTTCTCCACACATAGTGTTGTGTGTTCCTTCCAAACAACTCGACTGTAGTTTCATCTGTCCACAGAATATTTTACCAGTAGCGCTGTGGAACATCCAGGTGCTCTTTTGCGAACTTCAGACGTACAGCTATGTTTTTTTTTGGACAGCAGTGGCTTCTTCTGTGGTGTCCTCCCATGAACACCATTCTTGTTTAGTGTTTTACGTAACGTAGACTCGTCAACAGAGATGTTAGCATGTTCCAGAGATTTCTGTAAGTCTTTAGCTGACACTCTAGGATTCTTCTTAACCTCACTGAGCATTCTGCACTGTGCTCTTGCAGTCATCTTTGCAGGGCGACCCCTCCTAGGGAGAGTAGCAACAGTGCTGAACTTTCTTCATTTAAAGACAATCTGTCTTACAGTGGACTGATGAACATCAAGGCTTTTTGAGATACTTTTGTAACCCTTTACAGCTTTATGCAAGTTAACAATTCTTAATCTTGGGTCTTCTGAGATCTCTTTTGTTCGAGGCATGGTTCACATCAGGAAATGCTTCTTGTGAATAGCAAACTCAAATTTTGTGAGTGTTTTTTATAGGGCAAGGCAGCTCTAACCAACATCTCCAATCTCGTCTCATTGATTGGACTCTAGGTTAGCTGACCCCTGACTCCAATTAGCTTCTGGAGAAGTCATTAGCCTAGGGGTTCACATACTTTTTCCAATATACACTTTGAATGTTTAAATGATGTATTCTATATAGACAAGAAAATTACAATAATTTGTGTGTTATTAGTTTAAGCAGACTGTGTTTGTCTATTATAGTGACCTAGATGAAGATCAGATCAAATTTGGTGACCGATTTATGCAGAAATCCAGATAATTCCAAAAGGTTCACATACTTTTTCTTGCCACTGTAGCATGGGGGGGAATTCCGACCAGAGTTAAGCTTATATAAATGGAATGTAATTTCCTTTATATGCTCTTCTCTGTCTACGTAAATTCTGACCTTTCAACATGAGCATGAGAATACCATTGCTATTCACCCGCTATTCGTTTGGGGTGGAGATAGAATAAATGTGTCTACCGATACGTTATATTCTGACATTGATTTAATTCAACCTCATATTTCCACCACCTTTGTGCACGAGGAAACCAAGAATGAGGCCTAGTGAACCTGCCGGTTCCTCGGTTCCAAGCGGAAAAAGCAGCTACTTTATTTTTCCTGATAGAAATTACACCGTTCTCCATACACTGTCATTTACAACTTGATCAGAGATATTGATCAGAGTTATTGATCAGAATTATTAATCAGAGCTATTGATCAGATATATTGATCATAGTTATTGATCAGAGTTATTAATCAGAGCTATTGATCAGAGCTATTGATCAGAGCTATTGATCAGAGCTGTTGATCAGAGCTATTGATCAGAGCTATTGATCAGAGATATTGATCAGAGCTATTAATAAGATATATTGATCAGAGCTATTGATCAGAGATATTGATCAGAGCTATTAATCAGAGCTATTGATCAGAGCTATTGATCAGAGCTATTGATCAGAGCTATTGATCAGAGATATTGATCAGAGCTATTGATCAGAGATATTGATCAGAGCTATTGATCAGAGCTATTGATCAGAGCTATTGATCAGAGCTGGGTAAATTAGTGATATGTTATAAGATGTGGAATAAACAAAGGACGCGTGTTTTAGACCTAATTTACCTGATGATCGCTGGAGACAAAGGTGACATGAGTCATATGGCAGCAAACTGAAGCATGTCACCTCTCTCACAGTGAAGTTGATGAAATGCTGTGCAATTATAAAGCATTTAATTTGTACAGCCTTTTAACTTTAATGTCTTAATTAAAGACTACCCTGACTTTTCTTTTTCTATCGTGTTAAATAGGAACCACTATCAGTATGGACGGTCAGAAGTCCTAAAAACCACACATATTCAACTGTCAATTTTTATTTTGTTTTATTTAACCTTTATTTAACTTGGCAAGTCAGTTAATAACAAATTCTTTATTTACAATGACGGCCAAACCGGAACGACACTGGGCCAATTGTGCGCCGCCCTACGGGACTCCCAATCACGGCCGGTTGTGATGCAGACTAGAATCAAACCAGGGTGTCTGTAGTGACGCCTCCAGGACTGAGATGCAGTGCCTTAGACCGCTGAACCAGGGTCTGTAGTGACTCCTCTAGCACTGAGATGCAGTGTCTTAGACCGCTGAACCAGGGTCTGTAGTGACGCCTCTACCACTGAGATGCAGTGCCTTAGACCGCTGAACCAGGGTCTGTAGTGACTCCTCTAGCACTGAGATGCAGTGTCTTAGACCGCTGAACCAGGGTCTGTAGTGACTCCTCTAGCACTGAGATGCAGTGCCTTAGAACACTGAACCAGGGTCTGTAGTGACTCCTCTAGCACTGAGATGCAGTGTCTTAGACCGCTGAACCAGGGTCTGTAGTGACTCCTCTAGCACTGAGATGCAGTGTCTTAGACCGCTGAACCAGGGTCTGTAGTGACTCCTCTAGCACTGAGATGCAGTGCCTTAGACCGCTGAACCAGGGTCTGTAGTGACGCCTCTAGCACTGAGATGCAGTGTCTTAGACCGCTGAACCAGGGTCTGTAGTGACGCCTCTAGCACTGAGATGCAGTGCCTTGGACCGCTGAACCAGGGTCTGTAGTGACTCCTCTAGCACTGAGATGCAGTGGCTTAGACCGCTGAACCAGGGTCTGTAGTGACGCCTCTAGCACTGAGATGCAGTGTCTTAGACCGCTGAACCAGGGTCTGTAGTGACTCCTCTAGCACTGAGATGCAGTGCCTTAGACCGCTGAACCAGGGTCTGTAGTGACTCCTCTTAGACCGCTGAACCAGGGTCTGTAGTGACGCCTCTAGCACTGAGATGCAGTGTCTTAGACCGCTGAACCAGGGTCTGTAGTGACTCCTCTAGCACTGAGATGCAGTGCCTTAGACCGCTGAACCAGGGTCTGTAGTGACTCCTCTTAGACCGCTGAACCAGGGTCTGTAGTGGCGCCTCTAGCACTGAGATGCAGTGTCTTAGACCGCTGAACCAGGGTCTGTAGTGACTCGTCTAGCACTGAGATGCAGTGCCTTGGACCGCTGCGCCACTCGGAAGCCCAATGTACAGTTAGTTCCCGTCAGTTGGTATAGCCTAGATGATCATTACATTGTTTTAGTTTGCCTCCATTTGCTTCCTCTCTAAACGCCGTCACGGCCGTGTGGTTGTTGCTGAGGATCATTAGTAACAGTTAATAATACAAAAAAAGACATGTAGGCTAATTAAAATGTTATGGCGAGAAGTGCAGACCAAGCTGTAACAGCTTAAACCTGACGCATGGCGCAATACTTGTAATCACACAGCTCCATGGTCAGTGCAGGTAATAGACGAGGGTACAGCCTACTGTGACATCACACAGCTCCATGGTTAGTGCAGGTAATAGACGAGGGTACAGCCTACTGTGACATCACACAGCTCCATGGTTAGTGCAGGTAATAGACGAGGGTACAGCCTACTGTGACATCACACAGCTCCATGGTTAGTGCAGGTAATAGATGAGGGTACAGCCTACTGTGTCATCACACAGCTCCATGGTCAGTGCAGGTAATAGACGAGGGTACAGCCTACTGTGACATCACACAGCTCCATGGTTAGTGCAGGTAATAGTCGAGGGTACAGCCTACTGTGACATCACACAGCTCCATGGTCAGTGCAGGTAATAGACGAGGGTACAGCCTACTGTGTCATCACACAGCTCCATGGTTAGTACAGGTAACAGACGAGGGTACAGCCTACTGTGTCATCACACAGCTCCATGGTTAGTACAGGTAACAGACGAGGGTACAGCCTACTGTGTCATCACACAGCTCCATGGTTAGTACAGGTAATAGACGAGGGTACAGCCTACTGTGTCATCACACAGCTCCATGGTTAGTACAGGTAACAGACGAGGGTACAGCCTACTGTGTCATCACACAGCTCCATGGTTAGTACAGGTAACAGACGAGGGTACAGCCTACTGTGTCATCACACAGCTCCATGGTTAGTGCAGGTAATAGACGAGGGTACAGCCTACACTTAGCTGGGACATCACACAGCTCTCTGGTTAGTGCAGGTAATAGACGAGGGTACAGCCTACTGTGACATCACACAGCTCCATGGTCAGTGCAGGTAATAGACGAGGGTACAGCCTACTGTGACATCACACAGCTCCATGGTCAGTGCAGGTAATAGACGAGGGTACAGCCTACTGTGTCATCACACAGCTCCATGTTTAGTGCAGGTAATAGACGAGGGTACAGCCTACTGTGACATCACACAGCTCCATGGTTAGTGCAGGTAATAGACGAGGGTACAGCCTACTGTGACATCACACAGCTCCATGGTTAGTGCAGGTAATAGATGAGGGTACAGCCTACTGTGACATCACACAGCTCCATGGTCAGTGCAGGTAATAGACGAGGGTACAGCCTACTGTGTCATCACACAGCTCCATGGTCAGTGCAGGTAATAGACGAGGGTACAGCCTACTGTGACATCACACAGCTCCATGGTCAGTGCAGGTAATAGACGAGTGTACAGCCTACTGTGACATCACACAGCTCCATGGTCAGTGCAGGTAATAGACGAGGGTACAGCCTACACTTAGCTGTGACATCACACAGCTCCATGGTCAGTGCAGGTAATAGACGTGGGTACAGCCTACTGTGATATCACACAGCTCCATGGTCAGTGCAGGTAATAGACGAGGGTACAGCCTACTGTGACGTCACACAGCTACATGGTTAGTGCAGGTAATAGACGAGGGTACAGCCTACTGTGACATCACACAGCTCCATGGTTAGTGCAGGTAATAGACGAGGGTACAGCCTACTGTGACATCACACAGCTACATGGTTAGTGCAGGTAATAGACGAGGGTACAGCCTACTGTGACATCACACAGCTCCATGGTTAGTGCAGGTAATAGACGAGGGTACAGCCTACTGTGACATCACACAGCTCCATGGTTAGTGCAGGTAATAGACGAGGGTACAGCCTACTGTGACATCACACAGCTCCATGGTTAGTGCAGGTAATAGACGAGGGTACAGCCTACTGTGACATCACACAGCTCCATGGTTAGTGCAGGTAATAGACGAGGGTACAGCCTACTGTGACATCACACAGCTCCATGGTTAGTGCAGGTAATAGTCGAGGGTACAGCCTACACTTAGCTGTGACATCACACAGCTACATGGTTAGTGCAGGTAATAGACGAGGGTACAGCCTACACTATTCTCCCTGGTATAGTTCTATATACACTAATCTTCCAACATTAGCACAGTCAGCAGTATCGACGCACCAGGTCTGGAACGAACATGACCCTGAACGGCTACTACCCCCATCAGAACGATCAATATTTAAAGGGAAGTACTTGCGTTTGTGGCGTCTGTTCTTACAGCAACATGGTCCCTTCCGTGTTTGTTCTTTTGAAGTGTTTTAAAGTTGCGATTCGCCTCAACCAACTCAAATTTGAGTGTTATTAAATCGTATAGCTAATAAATCGCAGGTCGCAGTTGTAAATGAGAACTTGTTCTCAACTGGCCTACCCGGTTAGATAAAGGAGAAATAAAAAATAAAAAATAATAAAAAATAATAATGAGGCAAAAAGCAGTACGTTGACGGTTAGTTTTAACAAGCTGTCGACCTAACAGTCAAAAGGTACAGCGATCCGCAACCGCAGATATCATACACAAGGGATGTCCTGCTTAATCTCCGACCCTTTGCTGCAAGTCCACACTGCAATGGAACACCACAATCAATACAACATGTTCCCAATAAAAGGCATATAAAACCAAGGAAGCCTGGCAGAAGAGGAGGAATTAGGAATCGGATTTAAAAAAACATCCCTTCAGAAAACCTCTTCCATCTATTATGCATGGCCATGTAGAAAGCGTAGGGAATTAGAATGAGGAGTTACGGGCTAGTACCCTGCCAGACCTGTCCATCTGAGACCTGAGACCTGAGACCTGAGACCTGTCCACCTGAGACCTGAGACCTGAGACCTGAGACCTGTCCACCTGAGACCTGAGACCTGTCCATCTGAGACCTGAGACCTGGGACCTGGGACCTGGGACCTGGGACCTGGCTTACGGAACAGGATCTCTACTCCGCTGTGTAGCTGGATGGCTACACCATCGTTAGCATGGACCGAAACATCAACTCTGGTAAGAGAAAAGACGGTGGAATTTGTGCATTCATCAACGAGAAATATTACAGTCCTGCCCATATTAAAACTAAGCCCAGGGTCTGTACTAAAGATATTGAACTTCTTGCTCTAAAACCTACGGCCGAACTACCTGCCATGGGAAATAAATCAGGTTGACTCTTTATTGTCTACATAGCCCCCTCCATTCACACCTGAATACCGAACACCCGAAAACTGTCTGTATAATACACTTGGTGTGAATCCCAAGTGGCAGGCTATTTCCTTTATAGTGCACTACCTTTGAGCCCTATTGATTCATGACCTTGTATCCCAGGCGGAAAACACCTGAAGCAGCAAAGCTGATCCTGGGACACTTTAACGTCTCTATCTGAACATTTACCAGTACCAGGAGGAGGACAGGAGGAGGACAGGAGGAGAGGGGTAGGAGGACAGGAGGAGAGGGGGAGGAGGACAGGAGGAGGACATGAGGAGGAGAGGAGGAGGGGGGAGGAGGACAGGAGAAGGGGGGAGGAGGGGGGAGGGGGGGGGGAGGACAGGAGGAGGAGAGGGGGGAGGAGGACATGAGGAGGACAGGAGAAGGGGGGAGGAGGACAGGAGGAGTGGGGGAGGAGGACAGGAGGAGGACATGAGGAGGAGAGGAGGAGGAGGTCAGGAGGAGGACATGAGGAGGAGAGGAGGAGGGGGGAGGAGGGGGGAGGAGGACAGGAGGAGGAGAGGATGGGGGGGAGGAGGAGAGAAGGGGGGAGGAGGACGGGGGAGAGGAGGACAGGAGGAGGAGAGGAGGAGGGGGGGAGGAGGTGAGGAGGAGGGGGATGGAGGACGGGAGGAGGACAGGAGCAATATGATACACTCCTGAAGAGACTGAAGACCTCCACGACTGTTTTGAGTCCACTGACTGGGCGGCTCTGACTGGGCGGCTCTGACTGGGCGGCGCCGACGGCCTGGAAGTTGCAACAGAGTTTTTTGTTTGTTTTTCAATCGCAGTATCTTACAAATGTTCTATACATCTGTCCTGCAGAGTGTGTTGTCCTTTGGTCTGAAATGCGTGTTTGTGAAGTGTGCAAGACCAAGTTAAGACTCCAGGGCTCGATTAAGACGGCAGGAAGGATAATGGCTATAGATCAAGACTCATCCACACACCTGTACTGTACACCAAACTCAGCCTCACACCTGTACTGTACACCAAACTCATCCACACACCTGTACTGTACACCAAACTCATCCTCACACCTGTACTGTACACCAAACTCATCCTCACACCTGTACTGTACACCAAATTCATCCACACACCTGTACTGTACACCAAACTCATCCTCACACCTGTACTGTACACCAAACTCATCCACACACCTGTACTGTACACCAAACTGTACACCAAACTCATCCTCACACCTGTACTGTACACCAAACTCATCCTCACACCTGTACTGTACACCAAACTCATCCACACACCTGTACTGTACACCAAACTCATCCACGCACCTGTACTGTACACCAAACTCATCCTTCTCAAATCTTTAAAGCATTTTACAAGACAGACTCAAAACTGAGTCACAGCAGCACTAGACATATTGCTTCACGGTTCGTTGTTTTGTTAGTTTGTTAAGTATTCTTCGTTCATTAAAAGAGTTATGTACTCTTATCACGCTGCGCCTTGGTCTCCTCCTTACGATGACCGTGACAACAACTGACATCATGTCAGTGATTCTCTTGTTAACACAGGTGTTAGTGTTGACGAGGACAAGGCTGGAGATCACTCTGTCATGCTGATTGAGTTCGAATAACAGACTAGAAGCTTCAAAAGGAGGGTGGTGCTTGGAATCATTGTTCTTCCTCTGTCAACCATGGTTACCTGCAAGGAAACACGTGCCGTCATCATTGCGTTGCACAAAAAGGACTTCACAAGCAAGGAAATTGCTGCCAATAAGATTGCACCTAAATCAACCATTTATCGGATCATCAAGAACTTCAAGGAGAGCGGTTCAATTGTTGTGAAGAAGGCTTCAGGGCGCCCAAGAAAGTCCAGCAAGCGCCAGGACCGTCTCCTAAAGTTGATTCAGCTGCAGGATCGGGGCACCACCAGTACAGAGCTTGCTTAGGAATGGCAGCAGGCAGGTGTGAGTGCATCTGCACGCACAGTGAGGCGAAGACTTTTGGAGGATGGCCTGGTGTCAAGAAGGGCAGCAAAGAAGCCACTTCTCTCCAGGAAAAACATCAGGGAAAGACTGATACTCTGCAAAAGGTACAGGGATTGGACTGCTGAGGACTGGGGTAAAGTCCTTTTCTCTGATGAATCCCCTTTCCGATTGAATAGGGTAATCCGGAAAAAAAGCTTGCCCGGAGAAGAGAAAGTGAGCGCTACCATCAGTCCTGTGTCATGCCAAGAGTAAAGCATCCTGAGACCATTCATGTGTGGGGTTACTTCTCAGCCAAGGGAGTGGGCTCACTCACACTGTTCAGCAAACTTTGTGAAAATTAATATTTGTGTCATTCTCAAAACTTTTGGCCACAACTGTAGAATCATCAAGTAAGTTATTTGTTTAATATAAGTTTAATATTTTTAATACATTTGTTTTCACTTTGTCTCTATGGGGTTGTGTATAAATTGATGAGGATTTATTTGATACATTTTAGAATAAGGGTGTAGCGTAACAAAATGTGGAAAAAGTCAAGGGGTCTGAATACTTTCCGAACTGTTTATAAATGACTTTTGTACAAAGTCTCCCCATTATAGGGAACAAAAAGTATTGGGACAAATTCCATATATATTGGCAGAGCAGTACGGGGGCGTTCCATACTGTATGTATATTCCCTGTGGTTCATGTCCTTACCTTGGCAGAGCAGTACGGGGGCGTTCCATACTGTATGTATATTCCCTGTGGTTCATGTCCTTACCTTGGCAGAGCGGTACTGGGGCGTTCCATACTGTATGTATATTCCCTGTGGTTCATGTCCTTACCTTGGCAGAGCGGTACGGGGGCGTTCCATACTGTATGTATATTCCCTGTGGTTTATGTCCTTACCTTGGCAGAGCGGTACGGGGGCGTTCCATACTGTATGTATATTCCCTGTGGTTCATGTCCTTACCTTGGCAGAGCGGTACGGGGGCGTTCCATACTGTATGTATATTCCCTGTGGTTCATGTCCTTACCTTGGCAGAGCGGTACGGGGGCGTTCCATACTGTATGTATATTCCCTGTGGTTCATGTCCTTACCTTGGCAGAGCGGTACGGGGGCGTTCCATACTGTATGTATATTCCCTGTGGTTCATGTCCTTACCTTGGCAGAGCGGTACGGGGGCGTTCCATACTGTATGTATATTCCATGTGGTTCATGTCCTTACCTTGGCAGAGAGGTACGGGGGCGTTCCATACTGTATGTATATTCCCTGTGGTTTATGTCCTTACCTTGGCAGAGCGGTACGGGGGCGTTCCATACTGTATGTATATTCCCTGTGGTTCATGTCCTTACCTTGGCAGAGCGGTACGGGGGCGTTCCATACTGTATGTATATTCCCTGTGGTTCATGTCCTTACCTTGGCAGAGCGGTACGGGGGCGTTCCATACTGTATGTATATTCCCTGTGGTTCATGTCCTTACCTTGGCAGAGCGGTACGGGGGCGTTCCATACTGTATGTATATTCCCTGTGGTTCATGTCCTTACCTTGGCAGAGCGGTACGGGGGCGTTCCATACTGTATGTATATTCCCTGTGGTTCATGTCCTTACCTTGGCAGAGCGGTACGGGGGCGTTCCATACTGTATGTATATTCCCTGTGGTTCATGTCCTTACCTTGGCAGAGCGGTACGGGGGCGTTCCATACTGTATGTATATTCCCTGTGGTTCATGTCCTTACCTTGGCAGAGCGGTACGGGGGCGTTCCATACTGTATGTATATTCCCTGTGGTTCATGTCCTTACCTTGGCAGAGCGGTACGGGGGCGTTCCATACTGTATGTATATTCCCTGTGGTTCATGTCCTTACCTTGGCAGAGCGGTACGGGGGCGTTCCATACTGTATGTATATTCCCTGTGGTTCATGTCCTTACCTTGGCAGAGCGGTACGGGGGCGTTCCATACTGTATGTATATTCCCTGTGGTTCATGTCTTTACCTTGGCAGAGCGGTACGGGGGCGTTCCATACTGTATGTATATTCCCTGTGGTTCATGTCTTTACCTTGGCAGAGCGGTACGGGGGCGTTCCATACTGTATGTATATTCCCTGTGGTTCATGTCCTTACCTTGGCAGAGCGGTACGGGGGCGTTCCATACTGTATGTATATTCCCTGTGGTTCATGTCCTTACCTTGGCAGAGCGGTACGGGGGCGTTCCATACTGTATGTATATTCCCTGTGGTTCATGTCCTTACCTTGGCAGAGCGGTACGGGGGCGTTCCATACTGTATGTATATTCCCTGTGGTTCATGTCTTTACCTTGGCAGAGCGGTACGGGGGCGTTCCATACTGTATGTATATTCCCTGTGGTTCATGTCTTTACCTTGGCAGAGCGGTACGGGGGCGTTCCATACTGTATGTATATTCCCTGTGGTTCATGTCTTTACCTTGGCAGAGCGGTACGGGGGCGTTCCATACTGTATGTATATTCCCTGTGGTTCATGTCTTTACCTTGGCAGAGCGGTACGGGGGCGTTCCATACTGTATGTATATTCCCTGTGGTTCATGTCTTTACCTTGGCAGAGCGGTACGGGGGCGTTCCATACTGTATGTATATTCCCTGTGGTTCATGTCCTTACCTTGGCAGAGCGGTACGGGGGCGTTCCATACTGTATGTATATTCCCTGTGGTTCATGTCCTTACCTTGGCAGAGCGGTACGGGGGCGTTCCATACTGTATGTATATTCCCTGTGGTTCATGTCCTTACCTTGGCAGAGCGGTACGGGGGCGTTCCATACTGTATGTATATTCCCTGTGGTTCATGTCCTTACCTTGGCAGAGCGGTACGGGGGCGTTCCATACTGTATGTATATTCCCTGTGGTTCATGTCCTTACCTTGGCAGAGTGGTACGGGGGCGTTCCATACTGTATGTATATTCCCTGTGGTTCATGTCCTTACCTTGGCAGAGCGGTACGGGGGCGTTCCATACTGTATGTATATTCCCTGTGGTTCATGTCCTTACCTTGGCAGAGCGGTACGGGGGCGTTCCATACTGTATGTATATTCCCTGTGGTTCATGTCCTTACCTTGGCAGAGCGGTACGGGGGCGTTCCATACTGTATGTATATTCCCTGTGGTTCATGTCCTTACCTTGGCAGAGCGGTACGGGGGCGTTCCATACTGTATGTATATTCCCTGTGGTTCATGTCTTTACCTTGGCAGAGCGGTACGGGGGCGTTCCATACTGTATGTATATTCCCTGTGGTTCATGTCCTTACCTTGGCAGAGCGGTACGGGGGCGTTCCATACTGTATGTATATTCCCTGTGGTTCATGTCTTTACCTTGGCAGAGCGGTACGGGGGCGTTCCATACTGTATGTATATTCCCTGTGGTTCATGTCTTTACCTTGGCAGAGCGGTACGGGGGCGTTCCATACTGTATGTATATTCCCTGTGGTTCATGTCCTTACCTTGGCAGAGCGGTACGGGGGCG
The DNA here is from genome assembly GCF_045679555.1 of Salvelinus alpinus. Taxonomy (NCBI): domain Eukaryota; kingdom Metazoa; phylum Chordata; class Actinopteri; order Salmoniformes; family Salmonidae; genus Salvelinus; species Salvelinus alpinus. Next base: position 9,395,599 of record NC_092114.1, read on the forward strand.
TTCCATATGTAAATCCCCTGGGGGGTGCGGGTGCAGGTGGCACTGCTCTGGCCAATCAGACGAAAGCCCTGGTCACAGCTGAAGCGCAGGGTACTGCCTAGCTTGGTGCCGGTCTGACTGTGGACCGTTCCGTTGAGAGGGTTGTTAGGTGGGCTGCAGTACGCCGCTGTGAATAAACAAACAACCGTATTTAATGAAACAACAACAACAACTGAAAACAACATTTAAATATTCTGAATAAATCAGAAAAGTTTCCACAGTTTGCTAGCTGGGCTGCAATACGCTGCTGTGAATAAACAAAGTAACAACTATTATGTTTAAAAGTCTGAGACGTTTCAAAAGTTGGTGATAACATTGTTAATATTATGAGAAGGTTGTTAGGGGGAGGGCTGACATATGATATTGTGAATAAACACTGAAACAATAGTTGGTCAAAACACTGAAAATCAACTGTACAACGACAGAGATAATATACTGTACAACGACAGTGATAATATACTGAACAACGACAGTGATAATCAACTGTACAACGACAGTGATAATATACTGTACAACGACAGAGATAATCAACTGTACAACGACAGAGATAATCAACTGTACAACGACAGTGATAATATACTGTACAACGACAGTGATAATCAACTGTACAACGACAGGGATAATATACTGTACAACGACAGTGATAATATACTGTACAACGACAGTGATAATCAACTGTACAACGACAGTGATAATAAACTGTACAACGACAGTGATAATATATTGTACAACGACAGTGATAATATACTGTACAACGACAGTGATAATCAACTGTACAACGACAGTGATAATATACTGTACAACGACAGTGATAATATACTGTACAACGACAGTGATAATCAACTGTACAACGACAGTGATAATATACTGTACAACGACAGTGATAATATACTGAACAACGACGGTGATAATCAACTGTACAACGACGGTGATTATATACTGTACAACGACAGTGATAATCAACTGTACAACGACAGTGATAATCAACTGTACAACGACAGTGATAATATACTGTACAACAGGGGTGTCAAAGTCAAATGGACGGAGGGCCAAATAAAAAATTTAGCTACAAGCCGAGGGCCGGACTGTTCGAATGTTCATTGAAAATTTTTTAAATGACGCATATAGTCTAGTGAACCTAATTGAACCTACTGAAAACCTAACAAATATATTCCAATATGATCAGATAAATAAAGCAATATTTTCTTATGGCTCTGTCAGTAATCTTTAATTTTCAACAGACACAAAAGACAAATTTCCTTTATATAAAAATCCCCATAACATGAACATTAAATGAAAGAAACCGGTATTCAAGGCACCATCAGTAGCCTATATTTTCTATTTTAGCAAAAGTGGGCTAAATTTACTTCAAAGAAAAAAACAATAATAGCAATTTTCTATCATCCACTCAACTGAAATATTTTTAAAATATAATTGGATTGAAATACAATAAAATAAAGTGCAAAAATCTATTAATCAAAAACAACACTTTGTTTAAGGAGAAGTAACATGCAGTGAAAACAAATATTAAACTTTAACTTTTAAACTTGAACTGAGTAAAAACTCTAAATATGTGATTGCACAGTAATGTTCACTTGTTTGAGGTTGAGGGTGATACTTGGTGGTGTCCCATCTTTTCCACAAGTTCATCAATGTTCGGGGTAAGGCTCTGAGCTGAAGAAATCCTCAGAATTGAGTGGAGGTGTTCAGCAGTAAGTCGACTTCTGTGTGATGTTTTGTTCAGGTTCATCAAAGAAAACAGTTGTTCACACAGGTATGTGCTGCCAAACATAGACAACGTTTGAGCAGCCTGGATGCGCAGCTGGGGCATTGTGTCGGGGAGGAAACGGGCGAACTCCGCAGCACCCACTGCCGCATATTTTGCCCTCAGTGCATCATTGCATTGGAGGTCAATCAACTCCATTTGGAGGTTTGGTGGTGAGCTTTCCACGTCAACAGCAAATGGGTTACCGAGCAGTTCCAACCTGCTTTTTTGTGCTTCAAAGTCAGCAAATCGGCGTCGAAAGTCAGCGGCAAGCATACCTATTTTATCAGCCAACTGTGCGCTCGGGAACGCACTGGTAGAGAGCTTCTCTTTCATGGTCTGGCAGCTGGGAAAGTGGCTCAAATTTTCTTTCCGCATCTGCGTCTCCCACAGAGTCAGTTTGGTTTTAAATGCCTTCACTGTACTGTACATATCAGAGATGACATGATCCCGACCCTGCAGCTGCAAGTTCATTGCATTCAGATGACTCGTAATGTCACACAGAAAAGCCATTTCACACAGAAACATTTCGTCTCGGAGTTGTGTTGTGTCTTTCCCTTTGCTGTCCAAGAACAGACAAATCTCCTCACGAAGCTCGAAACATCTTTGAAGCACCTTTCCCTGGCTTAGCCATCGCACCTCTGTGTGATAAGGCAAATCACCATGCTCCGTTTCTAACTCCGTCAGAAATGCCTTGAACTGGCGGTGATTCAAACCTTTGGCTCTGATAAAGTTAACTGTGCGCGTGATGATGCTCATTACATGCTCCATTTTCAAGGCTTTACCGCACAACGCTTCCTGGTGTATGATACAATGATAAGCTGTCAGCTCACCTGTCGCGTTTTCCTCTTGCATCTTTTCCCGTATCTTCGCCACCAGTCCGCTCCTGTGTCCACACATCGCAGGTGCTCCGTCGGTTGTCAAACCCACGAGTTTTTCCCAAGGCAGCTCCATCTCATTTACACATCTTGACACCTCTTCATACAAATCATGCCCCGTAGTTGTGCCATGCATAGGACGTAAAGCCAAAAACTCCTCTGTCACGCTTAGGCTGGAGTCCACTCCGCGGATGAAAATTGACAACTGGGCAATGTCAGAAATGTCGGTGCTCTCATCCACAGCCAAGGAATATGCAATGAAATCTTTTCCCTTTTTCACAAGCTGCTCTTTTAGATTGATGGACAACTGGTCTACTCTCTCGGCAATGGTGTTTCTGCTCAGACTCACATTTAAAAAGAGTTGCCTTTTTTCTGGGCAAACTTCGTCACAAACTTTAATCATGCAGTTTTTGATGAAATCCCCCTCCGTAAATGGCCGGGCTGATTTAGCGATCTCTTCTGCCAAAATAAAACTGGCCTTGACAGCAGCCTGGCCTTGTGATTTGGCTTTTTTGAACAGAGCCTGTCGAGATTTGAGGCCTCGTTTTAATTCCTCTGCCTTTTGTAGCCTTTGTTCCATGTCCATATTCTTGTTTTTGTCCGCGTGTTTCGTTTCATAATGTCGTCTCAGATTATACTCTTTCAGTACCGCCACACTTTCTCCACACAGAAGACACACAGGTTTTCCAGCTACCTCCGTGAACATATACTCCGACTCCCACCTTGTTTGAAACCCCCGGTTCTCAGTGTCCACCTTCCGTTTTGCCATTTTTGATGGGTATCTGAAAGTTAATTTTACTGTGATGCTGACGACTGCTGTGCCAATAAATATTGAAATGAAGCAGCCTACTGCTCGGTGCGTCACCGTTGCATTGTGGGAAATGTAGTATTGGTGCGTGTAAAAGATCTGCGGGCTGCCGGCTTGCTGCGGTCTGCGGGCCGGTTCTAATAATAAATCAAGATCATCCCAGGGGCCGTAAAAAACCTTCTCGCGGGCCGGATGTGGCCCGCGGGCCTTGACTCTGACATATGTGCCCTACGGTATAAAAAGTTATGGCTGTTCGTTGTTAACCGAGATATATATATATATATATATATATATATATATATATATATATATATGCAGTTTATGGGATGCTGTAGCTCTCTTTCAAACAAATTGTTTCACAGAGGCAGAAAATGTGAAACTTTTTTGAGTGAGCCTCCTTGACCATTGTTGTAGTGGTGGGGAATAGGTGTTAGATAAGGGAAACATTTAATGGTGATTTAACACTGTAAAACACCAGATCCTATTCAATAGGTGTTAGATAAGGGAAACATATAATGGGGATTTAACACTGTAAAACACCAGATCATATTCAATAGGTGTTAGATAAGGGAAACATATAATGGGGATTTAACACTGTAAAACACCAGATCCTATTCAATAGGTGTTAGATAAGGGAAACATATAATGGGGATTTAACACTGTAAAACACCAGATCATATTCAATAGGTGTTAGATAAGGGAACCATATAATGGTGATTTAACACTGTAAAACACCAGATCATATTCAATAGGTGTTAGATAAGGGAACCATATAATGGTGATTTAACACTGTAAAACACCAGATCATATTCAATAGGTGTTAGATAAGGGAACCATTTAATGGTGATTTAACACTGTAAAACACCAGATCATATTCAATAGGTGTTAGATAAGGGAACCATTTAATGGTGATTTAACACTGTAAAACACCAGATCATATTCAATAGGTGTTAGATAAGGGAACCATTTAATGGTGATTTAACACTGTAAAACACCAGATCATATTCAATAGGTGTTAGATAAGGGAACCATTTAATGGTGATTTAACACTGTAAAACACCAGATCATATTCAATAGGTGTTAGATAAGGGAACCATTTAATGGTGATTTAACACTGTAAAACACCAGATCATATTCAATAGGTGTTAGATAAGGGAACCATTTAATGGTGATTTAACACTGTAAAACACCAGATCATATTCAATAGGTGTTAGATAAGGGAACCATTTAATGGTGATTTAACACTGTAAAACACCAGATCATATTCAATAGGTGTTAGATAAGGGAAACATATAATGGGGATTTAACACTGTAAAACACCAGATCATATTCAATAGGTGTTAGATAAGGGAACCATTTAATGGTGATTTAACACTGTAAAACACCAGATCATATTCAATAGGTGTTAGATAAGGGAACCATTTAATGGTGATTTAACACTGTAAAACACCAGATCATATTCAATAGGTGTTAGATAAGGGAACCATTTAATGGTGATTTAACACTGTAAAACACCAGATCCTATTCAATAGGTGTTAGATAAGGGAACCATTTAATGGTGATTTAACACTGTAAAACACCAGATCATATTCAATAGGTGTTAGATAAGGGAACCATTTAATGGTGATTTAACACTGTAAAACACCAGATCATATTCAATAGGTGTTAGATAAGGGAACCATTTAATGGTGATTTAACACTGTAAAACACCAGATCCTATTCAATAGGTGTTAGATAAGGGAACCATATAATGGTGATTTAACACTGTAAAACACCAGATCATATTCAATAGGTGTTAGATAAGGGAACCATTTAATGGTGATTTAACACTGTAAAACACCAGATCATATTCAATAGGTGTTAGATAAGGGAACCATTTAATGGTGATTTAACACTGTAAAACACCAGATCCTATTCAATAGGTGATGGATAAGGGAACCATTTAATGGTGATTTAACACTGTAAAACACCAGATCCTATTCAATAGGTGTTAGATAAGGGAAACATTTAATGGTGATTTAACACTGTAAAACACCAGATCATATTCAATAGGTGTTAGATAAGGGAACCATTTAATGGTGATTTAACACTGTAAAACACCAGATCATATTCAATAGGTGTTAGATAAGGGAACCATTTAATGGTGATTTAACACTGTAAAACACCAGATCCTATTCAATAGGTGTTAGATAAGGGAACCATTTAATGGTGATTTAACACTGTAAAACACCAGATCCTATTCAATAGGTGTTAGATAAGGGAACCATTTAATGGTGATTTAATACTGTAAAACACCAGATCATATTCAATAGGTGTTAGATAAGGGAACCATATAATGGGGATTTAACACATTGTAAATGGTGCTCTAGCGTGTATCCCTATTAGCACCCTATCACCTACATGGTGCTCTAGGGTGTATCCCTATTAGCACCCTATCACCTACATGGTGCTCTAGGGTGTATCCCAAATAGCACCCTATCACCTACATGGTGCTCTAGGGTGTATCCCTATTAGCACCCTATCACCTACATGGTGTTCTAGGGTGTATCCCTAATAGCATCCTATCACCTACATGGTGCTCAGGGTGTATGCCTAATAGCAAATTGACTATCACCTACATGGTGTTCTAGGGTGTATCCCTAATAGCACCCTATCACCTACATGGTGCTCTAGGATGTATGCCTAATAGCACCCTATCACCTACATGGTGTTCTAGGGTGTATCCCTAATAGCACCCTATCACCTACATGGTGTTCTAGGGTGTATCCCTATTAGCACCCTATCACCTACATGGTGTTCTAGGGTGTATCCCTAATAGCACCCTATCACCTACATGGTGTTCTAGGGTGTATCCCTAATAGCATCCTATCACCTACATGGTGCTCTAGGGTGTATCCCTATTAGCACCCTATCACCTACATGGTGTTCTAGGGTGTATCCCTAATAGCACCCTATCACCTACATGGTGTTCTAGGGTGTATCCCTAATAGCATCCTATCACCTACATGGTGCTCAGGGTGTATGCCTAATAGCACCCTATTCCCTAATTTGGACCAGTAGGGCACTATGTAGGGAATAGGGTGCAAACAAATGAGTGAAGGGAGAGAAGGAAGGAAGAAAGGAAACAGAAAAAAAGAGATAGCAAGAAAATAAGAATGGGAGCGAGGGAGCGAGGGAGCGAGGAAGCAGGTGTGTTGCTACAGCTGGTGATGGAGGGCCATGGAGATAAAAGATGGATTGATAAAGAAAACGGTACAAAACGTAGAATCTGTTCTCACCATCTGTCTGGTTCCCACTGAGGTATCCTTACAGAAGGGGACTCCATATTGATGAAGCCAACCAACCCGTGAGCTGCTGTCTGCCACTAACTCAACTCAACCAACCAACCCGTGAGCTGCTGTCTGCCACTAACTCAACTCAACCAACCCGTGAGCTGCTGTCTGCCACTAACTCAACCAACCAACCCGTGAGCTGCTGTCTGCCACTAACTCAGCCAACCAACCCGTGAGCTGCTGTCTGCCACTAACTCAACCAACCAACCAACCCGTGAGCTGCTGTCTGCCACTAACTCAACCAACCAACCAACCCGTGAGCTGCTGTCTGCCACTAACTCAACCAACCAACCAACCCGTGAGCTGCTGTCTGCCACTAACTCAACCAACCAACCAACCCGTGAGCTGCTGTCTGCCACTAACTCAACCAACCAACCCGTGAGCTGCTGTCTGCCACTAACTCAACCAACCAACCCGTGAGCTGCTGTCTGCCACTAACTCAACCAACCAACCAACCCGTGAGCTGCTGTCTGCCACTAACTCAACCAACCAACCAACCAACCAGTGAGCTGCTGTCTGCCACTAACTCAACCAACCAACCCGTGAGCTGCTGCCTGCCACTAACTCAACCAACCAACCAACCCGTGAGCTGCTGTCTGCCACTAACTCAACCAACCAACCCGTGAGCTGCTGTCTGCCACTAACTCAACCAACCAACCAACCCGTGAGCTGCTGTCTGCCACTAACTCAACCAACCAACCAACCCGTGAGCTGCTGCCTGCCACTAACTCAACCAACCAACCCGTGAGCTGCTGTCTGCCACTAACTCAACCAACCCGTGAGCTGCTGTCTGCCACTAACTCAACCAACCAACCAACCCGTGAGCTGCTGTCTGCCACTAACTCAACCAACCAACCAACCCGTGAGCTGCTGCCTGCCACTAACTCAACCAACCAACCAACCCGTGAGCTGCTGTCTGCCACTAACTCAACCAACCAACCAACCGTGAGCTGCTGTCTGCCACTAACTCAACCAACCAACCAACCCGTGAGCTGCTGCCTGCCACTAACTCAAACAACCTGTGAGGAGATGTCTGCCACTATCTCCCCTACATAGTGCACTACCTTTGATGGGGGGCTCTGAGGGGGGGGGGGGGGGGGTGAAAGAACAACATCCGGCCGGGGAGAGGGAGGGAGGACTGTGGTGAGAGGTAGGGAGGGAGGGAGGACTCTGGTGAGAGGGAGGGAGGGAGGACTCTGGTGAGAGGTAGGGAGGGAGGGAGGACTGTGGTGAGAGGTAGGGAGGGAGGGAGGACTCTGGTGAGAGGTAGGGAGGGAGGAAGGACTCTGGTGAGAGGTAGGGAGGGAGGGAGGACTCTGGTGAGAGGGAGGGAGGGAGGACTGTGGTGAGAGGTAGGGAGGGAGGGAGGGAGGACTCTGGTGAGAGGTAGGGAGGGAGGGAGGACTGTGGTGAGAGGTAGGGAGGGAGGGAGGACTCTGGTGAGAGGTAGGGAGGGAGGACTGTGGTGAGAGGTAGGGAGGGAGGGAGGACTCTGGTGAGAGGTAGGGAGGGAGGAAGGACTGTGGTGAGAGGTAGGGAGGGAGGGAGGACTGTGGTGAGAGGTAGGGAGGGAGGGAGGACTGTGGTGAGAGGTAGGGAGGGAGGGAGGACTCTGGTGAGAGGTAGGGAGGGAGGGAGGACTCTGGTGAGAGGTAGGGAGGGAGGGAGGACTGTGGTGAGAGGTAGGGAGGGAGGGAGGACTGTGGTGAGAGGTAGGGAGGGAGGGAGGACTCTGGTGAGAGGAGGATCGGGAGGGAGGGGAGGGACTCTGGTGAGAGGTAGGGAGGGAGGGAGGACAAGTCTGGTGAGAGGTAGGGAGGGAGGGAGGACTCTGGTGAGAGGGAGGGAGGGAGGGAGGACTGTGGTGAGAGGTAGGGAGGGAGGGAGGACTCTGGTGAGAGGGAGGGAGGGAGGGAGGACTGTGGTGAGAGGTAGGGAGGGAGGGAGGACTGTGGTGAGAGGTAGGGAGGGAGGGAGGACTCTGGTGAGAGGTAGGGAGGGAGGGAGGACTGTGGTGAGAGGTAGGGAGGGAGGGAGGACTGTGGTGAGAGGTAGGGAGGGAGGGAGGACTCTGGTGAGAGGGAGGGAGGGAGGGAGGACTGTGGTGAGAGGTAGGGAGGGAGGGAGGGAGGACTGTGGTGAGAGGGAGGGAGGGAGGGAGGGAGGACTGTGGTGAGAGGGAGGGAGGGAGGACTCTGGTGAGAGGTAGGGAGGGAGGGAGGGAGGACTGTGGTGAGAGGGAGGGAGGGAGGGAGGACTGTGGTGCGAGAGGGAGAACGATGGAGGGGTGATTAGTCAATCTGCCTGAGTAGTGTTGCTATGTAACAGAGGGAGCGTTTTAAATATTGATACGGAGATAACTCATCCAACGTAATGCAGGTTGTCCTTATATCAACACATCCTTCATCTTTAGGAGGGAAAGAGAAACGGAATAACAACTCACGTCGAGTTTAAACATGAGACCACCTGTTCGATACACACACTCTTCCTGGACTCACCTGAGTATTGTATGCGAAAGCCTTTGTGGCTGGTGGTGTGGTCGAAGGACCAGTGGAGGTACACCTTGTTGTTAGAGCTGGTGATGCTGAGAGGAGAGGAGTAGTTTCCACTCAGAGTGACCAGGAGAGGACTCTGTCTGGACGGACCTGTACAGATAGATAAGAGAGAGAGAGACTTGGATATATTGTCTTACTTTAAATGTGACATCCTCCATACAACCCCCAACCCCCCCTCCATCAAGATGGATCACATACCATCACAAACTCCACCAATCACAGTACACAACAACATAGTACCGTACAATACACACTGCATCATCACATTACAACCCTACATCTAACCCCTCCTCCAACAACTCTGGGTTTAAATGACAGAATGAACCTGTTAACAACCCTGGTTTAAATGACATAATGAACCTCTAACAACCCTGGGTTTAAATGACATAATGAACCTCCAACAACCCTGGTTTAAATGACATAATGAACCTCTAACAACCCTGGTTTAAATGACATAATGAACCTCCAACAACCCTGGGTTTAAATTACATAATGAACCTGTTAACAACCCTGGGTTTAAATGACATAATGAACCTCCAACAACCCTGGGTTTAAATGACATAATGAACCTCTAACAACCCTGGGTTTAAATGACATAATGAACCTTTTAACAACCCTGGGTTTAAATGACATAATGAACCTCCAACAACCCTGGGTTTAAATGACATAATGAACCTCCAACAACCCTGGGTTTAAATGACATACTGAACCTCTAACAACCCTGAGTTTAAATGACATAATGAACCTGTTAACAACCCTGGGTTTAAATGACATAATGAACCTCCAACAGCCCTGGGTTTAAATGACATACTGAACCTCCAACAACCCTGGGTTTAAATGACATAATGAACCTCTAACAACCCTGGGTTTAAATGACATAATGAACCTGTTAACAACCCTGGTTTAAATGACATAATGAACCTGTTAACAACCCTGGGCTTAAATGACATAATGAACCTCCAACAACCCTGGGTTTAAATGACATAATGAACCTGTAACAACCCTGGGTTTAAATGACATAATGAACCTCCAACAACCCTGGGTTTAAATGACATAATGAACCTGTAACAACCCTGGGTTTAAATGACATAATGAACCTCCAACAACCCTGGGTTTAAATGACATACTGAACCTCTAACAACCCTGAGTTTAAATGACATAATGAACCTGTTAACAACCCTGGGTTTAAATGACATAATGAACCTCCAACAGCCCTGGGTTTAAATGACATACTGAACCTCCAACAACCCTGGGTTTAAATGACATAATGAACCTCTAACAACCCTGGGTTTAAATGACATAATGAACCTGTTAACAACCCTGGTTTAAATGACATAATGAACCTGTTAACAACCCTGGGCTTAAATGACATAATGAACCTCCAACAACCCTGGGTTTAAATGACATAATGAACCTGTAACAACCCTGGGTTTAAATGACATAATGAACCTCCAACAACCCTGGGTTTAAATGACATAATGAACCTGTAACAACCCTGGGTTTAAATGACATACTGAACCTCCAACAACCCTGGGTTTAAATGACATACTGAACCTCCAACAACCCTGGGTTTAAATGACATAATGAACCTGTAACAACCCTGGGTTTAAATGACATAATGAACCTGTAACAACCCTGAGTTTAAATGACATAATGAACCTGTAACAACCCTGGGTTTAAATGACATAATGAACCTCCAACAACCCTGGGTTTAAATGACATAATGAACCTCCAACAACCCTGGGTTTAAATGACATAATGAACCTGTTAACAACCCTGGGTTTAAATGACATAATGAACCTCCAACAACCCTGGGTTTAAATGACATAATGAACCTGTAACAACCCTGGGTTTAAATGACATAATGAACCTGTTAACAACCCTGGGTTTAAATGACATAATGAACCTCCAACAACCCTGGGTTTAAATGACATAATGAACCTGTAACAACCCTGGGTTTAAATGACATAATGAACCTCCAACAACCCTGGGTTTAAATGACATAATGAACCTGTTAACAACCCTGGGTTTAAATGACATAATGAACCTCCAACAACCCTGGGTTTAAATGACATAATGAACCTCCAACAACCCTGGGTTTAAATGACATAATGAACCTCCAACAACCCTGGGTTTAAATGACATAATGAACCTCCAACAACCCTGGGTTTAAATGACATAATGAACCTCCAACAACCCTGGGTTTAAATGACATAATGAACCTGTAACAACCCTGGGTTTAAATGACATACTGAACCTCTAACAACCCTGAGTTTAAATGACATAATGAACCTGTAACAACCCTGGGTTTAAATGACATAATGAACCTCCAACAACCCTGGGTTTAAATGACATAATGAACCTGTAACAACCCTGGGTTTAAATGACATACTGAACCTCTAACAACCCTGAGTTTAAATGACATAATGAACCTGTTAACAACCCTGGGTTTAAATGACATAATGAACCTGTAACAACCCTGGGTTTAAATGACATAATGAACCTGTTAACAACCCTGAGTTTAAATGACATAATGAACCTGTAACAACCCTGAGTTTAAATGACATAATGAACCTGTAACAACCCTGAGTTTAAATGACATAATGAACCTCTAACAACCCTGGGTTTAAATGACATAATGAACCTGTAACAACCCTGGGTTTAAATGACATAATGAACCTGTAACAACCCTGGGTTTAAATGACATAATGAACCTGTTAACAACCCTGGGTTTAAATGACATAATGAACCTGTAACAACCCTGGGTTTAAATGACATAATGAACCTGTAACAACCCTGGGTTTAAATGACATAATGAACCTGTAACAACCCTGGGTTTAAATGACATAATGAACCTGTAACAACCCTGGGTTTAAATGACATAATGAACCTGTAACAACCCTGGGTTTAAATGACATAATGAACCTGTTAACAACCCTGGGTTTAAATGACATAATGAACCTGTTAACAACCCTGGGTTTAAATGACATAATGAACCTGTTAACAACCTTTCGAGCTGATGGGTTTAAATGACATCTCATAAACATTGATGTGTGACTACTTGTCATTGTCCTTTCGAGCCGATGGGGACAATCACTGTTTAGACCTGATCAGTAGTGACATCTTGTCCTGTCTCTTTGGGAAAGAGGGGCTTGTCTTGTCTCTTTGGGAAAGAGGGGCTTGTCCTGTCTCTTTGGGAAAGAGGGGCTTGTCCTGTCTCTTTGGGAAAGAGGGACCTGTCCTGTCTCTTTGGGAAAGAGGGGCTTGTATTGTCTCTTTGGGAAAGAGGGACTTGTCCTGTCTCTTTGGGAAAGAGGGGCTTGTCCTGTCTCTTTGGGAAAGAGGGGCTTGTCTTGTCTCTTTGGGAAAGAGGGGCTTGTCCTGTCTCTTTGGGAAAGAGGGGCTTGTCTTGTCTCTTTGGGAAAGAGAGGCTTGTCCTGTCTCTTTGGGAAAGAGGGGCTTGTCCTGTCTCTTTGGGAAACAGGGGCTTGTCCTGTCTCTTTGGGAAAGAGGGGCTTGTCCTGTCTCTTTGTGAAAGAGGGACTTGTCCTGTCTCTTTGGGAAAGAGGGGCTTGTCCTGTCTCTTTGGGAAAGAGGGACTTGTCCTGTCTCTTTGGGAAAGAGGGGCTTGTCTTGTCTCTTTGGGAAACAGGGGCTTGTCCTGTCTCTTTGGGAAAGAGGGGCTTGTCTTGTCTCTTTGGGAAAGAGGGGCTTGTCCTGTCTCTTTGGGAAAGAGGGGCTTGTCCTGTCTCTTTGGGAAAGAGGGGCTTGTCCTGTCTCTTTGGGAAAGAGGGGCTTGTCCTGTCTCTTTGGGAAAGAGGGGCTTGTCCTGTCTCTTTGGGAAAGAGGGACTTGTCCTGTCTCTTTGGGAAAGAGGGGCTTGTCCTGTCTCTTTGGGAAAGAGGGACTTGTCCTGTCAAGCTGACCAGTTGGGGAAGGATTCCAATGCCTTGAGGTGTTTAACATGTTGCGTCACACATGCTAGTTCTAGTGGTCTGTAATGTTAGCAGGAGCTTTCAACTCCTAAATCAAAAGAAGGCTTGAGGCTTTGCCAATGTACTCGTCCGTGTAGTTTGGTCCCATGCTGCTATGGCAGAGATAGCAGCTGGGAACTGAGAAACAGATTCCTATCCAAGAATCCAACGATCCACACTCTGTTTGGCATCCCACGAGGGCTTTACACGTCTGTTCTCGCCCCGCTCGTTGGAAGATTAAAAACAAAGAGGAATCAGTAACACTTCTCTCTCAGCTCACCCAGGTCTGTAGAGAGGGTGGTAGTGTGTAGAGTCAGACCACTTCTCTCTCAGCTCACCCAGGTCTGTAGAGAGGGTGGTAGTGTGTAGAGTCAGACCAGCTCACCCAGGTCTGTAGAGAGGGTGGTAGTGTGTAGAGTCAGACCAGCTCACCCAGGTCTGTAGAGAGGGTGGTAGTGTGTAGAGTCAGACCAGCTCACCCAGGTCTGTAGAGAGGGTGGTAGTGTGTAGAGTCAGACAACTTCTCTCTCAGCTCACCCAGGTCTGTAGAGAGGGTGGTAGTGTGTAGAGTCAGACCACTTCTCTCCAGTTCACCCAGGTCTGTAGAGAGGGTGGTAGTGTGTAGAGTCAGACCAGCTCACCCAGGTCTGTAGAGAGGGTGGTAGTGTGTAGAGTCAGACCAGCTCACCCAGGTCTGTAGAGAGGGTGGTAGTGTGTAGAATCAGACCACTTCTCTCTAGTTCACCCAGGTCTGTAGAGAGGGTGGTAGTGTGTAGAGTCAGACCACTTCTCTCCAGCTCACCCAGGTCTGTAGAGAGGGTGGTAGTGTGTAGAATCAGACCACTTCTCTCTAGTTCACCCAGGTCTGTAGAGAGGGTGGTAGTGTGTAGAGTCAGACCACAAAATGGCCTAAGGACAATAAAGTGAAGGTATTGGAGTGGCCATCACAAAGCCCTGAACTCAATCCTATAGAAAATGTGTGGGCAGAACTGAAAAAGCGTTTGCGAGCAAGGAGGCCTACAAACCTGACTCAGTTACACCAGCTCTGTCAGGCGGAATGGGCCAAAATTCACCCAACTTATTGTGGGAAGCTTGTGGAAGGCTACCCAAAATGTTTGATACCAAGTTAAACAATTTAAAGGCAATGCTACCAAATACTAATTTAGTGTATGTAAACTTCTGACCCACTGGGAATGTGATGAAAGAAATAAAAGCTGAAATAAATCATTCTCTCAAATATTATTCTGACATTTCACATTCTTAAAATAAAGTGGTGATCCTAACTGACCTAAGACAGGGAATTGTTTATAGGATTAAATGTCAGGAATTTTGGAAAACTGAGTTTAAAATGTATTTAGCTAAGGTGTATGTAAACTTCCGACTTCAACTGTATGTATTCACCCCCTTTGCTATGAAGCCTCCAAATAAGATCTGGTGCAACCAATTACCTTCAGAAGTCGCATAATTAGTTTAAATAAAGTCCACCAATATGCAAGCTCAGTGTCACATGATCTGTCACATGAGCTCAGTATATATACACACACCTTTTCTGAAAGGCCCCAGAGTCTGCAACACCACTAAGCAAGGGGCACAATGAAGACCAAGGAGCTCTCCAAACAGGTCAGGGACAAAGTTGTGGAGAAGTACAGATGAGGGTTGGGTTATAAAAAAATATCAGACACTTTGAACATACCACAGAGCACCATTAAATCCATTATTAAAAATTGGAAATAACATGGCACCACAACAAACGTGCCAAGAGGGCCGTCCAGCAAAACTCACAGACCAGGCAAGGAGGGCATTAATCAGAGAGGCAACAAAGAGACCAAAGATAAACCTGAAGGAGCTGCAAAGCTTGGATTGGAGTATCTGTCCATAGGACCACTTTAAGCCGTACACTCCACAGAGCTGGGCTTTATGGAAGAGTGGCCAGAAAAAATATATTCAAACATGTTTGGTGTTCGCCAAAAGGCATGTGGGAGACTCCCCAAACACATTTTACATTTTACATTTTAGTCATTTAGCAGACGCTCTTATCCAGAGCGACTTACAGAGTGCATACATTATTATTATTTTTTTTTAATTAAATTTTTACATACTGAGACAAGGATATCCCTACCGGCCAAGAGCAGACGCTATTATCCAGAGCGACTTACAGTAGAGTGCATACATTTTATTACATTTTTTTTTTTTTTTTTTTACAAGCACATGGAAGACAGTACTCTGGTGAGATGAGACTTAAATGTAGCTTTTTTGGCCATCAAGGAAAACGCTATGTCTGTCGCAAACCCAACACCTGTCATCACCCCGAGAACACCATCCCTACAGTGAAGCATGGTGGTGCTAGCATCATTCTGTGGGGATGTTTTTCATCGGCAGGGACTGGGATACTGGTCAGAATTGAAGGAATGATGGATGGCGCTAAATAAATTAAAGTGTCCAACAATAGAGGCAGTAATTACAACAATACAGGTAGTATAATACAACAATACAGATAGTAAATACAACAATACAGGGAGTAAATACAACAATACAGGGAGTAAATAGAACAATACAGGGAGTAAATACAACAATACAGGGAGTAAATACAACAATACAGGGAGTAAATACAACAATACAGGGAGTAAATACAACACAGGTAGTATATACAACAATACAGGTAGTAAATACAACACAGGTAGTATATACAACAATACAGGTAGTAAATACAACACAGGTAGTATATACAACAATACAGGGAGTAAATACAACAATACAGATAGTAAATACAACACAGGTAGTATATACAACAATACAGGTAGTAAATACAACACAGGTAGTATATACAACAATACAGGGAGTAAATACAACACAAGTAGTATATACAACAATACAGGTAGTAAATACAACAATACAGGTAGTAAATACAACAATACAGGTAGTAAATACAACACAGGTAGTATATACAACAATACAGGGAGTAAATACAACACAGGTAGTAAATACAACAATACAAGTAGTAAATACCACACAGGTAGTATATACAACAATACAGGTAGTAAATACAACACAGGTAGTATATACAACAATACAGGTAGTATATACAACAATACAGGTAGTAAATACAACACAGGTAGTATATACAACAATACAGGGAGTAAATACAACACAGGTAGTAAATACAACAATACAGGGAGTAAATACAACAATACAGGAAGTAATACACAATGTTAAAAAAGTAATAGACTCACCATCAAAGATCTCCAATTGGTCAAACTGCCGGCTGGTCTGGAAGTGTTGTATAGTAAACGTGATGTTGTAGCCGGGCTCTACCTTGACCACCCAGGAACAGGACTCAAAGTGGGGGAAGCCGCTACCGGGGGACTGGCTCATGATGACGCCCGTGGAGGCTGTGAGGACCTCGTTCATGGGACACGTCACTGTGAGGGGAGAGAGAGGGACAGTCAACAGGTAGATAGTATTTGTTTTGTGGGGCTATTTTTTCTGAAGGTCATCTTATCTTGAGGGACTTGCAGTGAGTAAGGTGTTGAGTATCACTGTGGGAGGAGACAGAGGGGAACATGTGGTCAATAATGAGATCAGTACTTTCAGACTGTGATCTTAACCTGACAGACTTGCAGTTTAGGAAGGTGTCATGTGGAGAGTCCTTGTGATGTACTGTAGTTGAATCTGGACAATTTAGTCAAGAGCACCTTGACAACTGATAGGACTGAAACACCAAAGCACTCATTGCAAAGCTATAGAGACAAAAGGGCCAGGGGAAAGGGCTGGGGAAAGGGCCTGGGAAAGGGAAAGGGCCGGGGAAAGGGCCTGGGAAAGGGAAAGGGCCGGTGGAAAGAGCCAGGGGAAAGGGTAAGGGCCGGGGAAAGGGCCGGGGAAAGGGCCTGGGAAAGGGCCAGGGAAAGGGCCAGGGCCGGGGAAAGGGCCTGGGAAAGGGAAAGGGCCGGTGGAAAGGGCCAGGGGAAAGGGTAAGGGCAGGGGAAAGGGCCGGGGAAAGGGCCTGGGAAAGGGCCGGGGAAAGGGCCTGGGAAAGGGTAAGGGCCGGGAAAAGGGCCGGGGAAAGGGCCTGGGAAAGGGCCGGGGAAAGGGCCTGGGAAAGGGTAAGGGCCGGGGAAAGGGCCGGGGAAAGTGCCGGGGAAAGGGAAAGGGCCGGGGAAAGGGTAAGGGCCGGGGAAAGGGTAAGGGCCAGGGTAAGGGCCGGGGAAAGGGCCGGGGTAAGGGCCGGGGAAAGGGCCGGGGAAAGGGAAAGGGCCGGGGAAAGGGAAAGGGCCGGGGAAAGGGAAAGGGCCGGGGTAAGGGTAAGGGCCAGGGTACCTCAAAGTTAAAATGCCTACCACTTCATACAGATTCCGATGCTGTTGAACAACGTAGAGTAATGACCTGCTACAAGTCCACATTGATCTGAATTCCCCTTATCAGAGGCTGTCAGGGGGTGGACATCCCAGTGTAGGTGGGTGATATCACAGACTAGCCACCAGCATGTTCTCTTCCCAGCTACTATCTCTGTGACAGGCAGCTACATGCTAAATCTGCCCCTGAGACATTTGTGAGACTGTGTGTGTGTGTGTGTGTGTACGTATCCTGCGTGTGTGTGCGTGCGTGCGTGCGTGCGTGCGTGCGTGCGTGTGTGTGTCTCTGTGTCTCTCAGCCCAGTCATTGGTATTCCACATGGAGTCTATTCATGACATTTCCTGACGGTTTTACCCCAGCATTATCCAAGGTGTTTAGACGTCGTGGAGGATATCTATAAAGGCCGTCTCTCTCTCTGTCACTCTGTCACTCTCTCTCTCTGTCACTCTGTCACTCTGTCACTCTGTCTCTCTCTCTCTCTCTCTCTCTCTCTCTCTCTCTCTCTCCCTCTCTCTCTCTCTCTGTCTCTGTCTCTCTGTCTCTCTCTCTCTGTCTCTCTCTCTCTCTCTCTCTCTCTCTCTGTCTCTGTCTCTCTGTCTCTCTCTCTCTGTCTCTGTCTCTCTCTCTCTGTCTCTCTCTCTCTGTCTCTCTCTCTCTCTCTCTCTCTCTCTCTCTCTCTCTCTCTCTCTCTCTCTCTCTCTCTCTCTGTCTCTCTGTCTCTCTGTCTCTCTCTGCATAAGAGCAGAACCTTGAACATGGCCGACAACATGAGAGGTGGGGAAGGTGGAGATCGGGGGGGAGGTGGAAGGGAAGTAAAACCAACCGGGGTATAATTGAATCTTCATCATCACAGCATGAAACAATATTCATTATTTGTCTTGTAGTGGAACATCGGATCTGTGATGTTTGAATTGTTGTATTGAAACTGGTCCCTGAGATACATAAAGCTGTTTAGACCAAACATAGTGGAGAGCAGATGTTTTCAAAGGGCTTCATGGGAAACATATGTTTTCATTGTCGAAGCATGTGAAATAGATAATGAACAAAAAGAGGGAAAAAAACTAGGTAAATAATCAATAAAATATTAACAGTAAACATTATAAAATGTTTATTAAATCCTTTGTGGATCTGTGTAATCTGAGGGAAATATGTGTCTCTAATATGGTCATACATTGGACAGGAGGTTAGGAAGTACAGCTCAGTTTCCACCTCATTTTGTGCGCAGTGTGCACATAGCCTGTCTTCTCTTGAGAGCCATGTCTGCCTACGGCGGCCTTTCTCAATAGCAAGGCTATGCTCACTGAGTCTGTACATAGTCAAAGCTTTCCTTAAGTTTGGTTCAGTCACAGTGGTCAGGTATTCTGCCACTGTGTACTCTCTGTTTAGGGCCAAATAGCATTCTAGTTTGCTATGGTTTTTGTTGTTGATTCTTTCCAATGAAAGAATCTTAAACTTTTCTCAATGATTTGTTTTGGTCTAATTGTGTTGTTGTCCTGGGGCTCTGTGGACTCTGTGTTTGCGAGCAGAGTCCCTGTACCAGCTGGCTGATGGAACTCCTCTCTAGGTTCATCTCTCTGTAGAGATCTTTTTTCATCTCTGAAAAATTTGAGTAAAGAAAAGTTTAATTAATTGAAATACCCAGTATACACGTGAAAAACAGGTTTCACACCAAACTGATTACAAACATAAAACAACTGCATCCTCTGTTCAAACACCCTCAATAACACACTTCCATCACCCTCAACAGCACACTTCCAACAACCTCAATAACACACTTCCATCACCCTCAATAACACACTTCCATCACCCTCAATAACACACTTCCAACACCCTCAATAACACACTTACATCACCCTCAATAACACACCTCCAACACCCTCAATAACACACTTCCATCACCCTCAATATCACACTTCCAACACCCTCAATAACACACTTCAATCACCCTCAACAACACACTTCCAACACCCTCAATAACACACTTCCATCACCCTCAATAACACACCTCCAACACCCTCAATATCACACTTCCAACACCCTCAATAACACACTTCAATCACCCTCAACAACACACTTCCAACACCCTCAATAACACACTTACATCACCCTCAATAACACACCTCCAACACCCTCAATAACACACCTCCAACACCCTCAATAACACACTTCCAACACCCTCAATAACACACTTCAATCACCCTCAACAACACACTTCAAACACCCTCAATAACACACCTCCAACACCCTCAATAACACACCTCCAACACCCTCAATAACACACTTCCAACACCCTCAATAACACACTTCCAACACCCTCAATAACACACTTCAATCACCCTCAACAACACACTTCCAACACCCTCAATAACACACTTCCATCACCCTCAATAACACACCTCCAACACCCTCAATATCACACTTCCAACACCCTCAATAACACACTTCAATCACCCTCAACAACACACTTCCAACACCCTCAATAACACACTTACATCACCCTCAATAACACACCTCCAACACCCTCAATAACACACCTCCAACACCCTCAATAACACACTTCCAACACCCTCAATAACACACTTCAATCACCCTCAACAACACACTTCCAACACCCTCAATAACACACTTCCAACACCCTCAATAACACACTTCAATCACCCTCAACAACACACTTCCAACACCCTCAATAACACACTTCCATCACCCTCAACAACACACTTCCAACACCCTCAATAACACACTTCAAACACCCTCAACAACACACCTCCAACACCCTCAATAACACACTTCAAACACCCTCAACAACACACCTCCAACACCCTCAATAACACACTTCAATCACCCTCAACAACACACTTCCAACACCCTCAATAACACACTTCAATCACCCTCAACAACACACCTCCAACACCCTCAATAACACACTTCAATCACCCTCAACAACACACTTCCAACACCCTCAATAACACACCTCCATCACCCTCAATAACACACTTCAATCACCCTCAACAACACACCTCCAACACCCTCAATAACACACTTCAATCACCCTCAATAACACACTTCAAACACCCTCAATAACACACTTCCATCACCCTCAATATCACACTTCCAACACCCTCAATAACACACTTCAATCACCCTCAACAACACACTTCCAACACCCTCAATAACACACTTCCAACACCCTCAATAACACACCTCCAACACCCTCAATAACACACCTCCAACACCCTCAATAACACACCTCCATCACCCTCAACAACACACTTCAATCACCCTCAATAACACACTTCCATCACCCTCAATAACACACTTCCATCACCCTCAATAACACACTTCCATCACCCTCAACAACACACCTCCAACACCCTCAATAACACACTTCAATCACCCTCAACAACACACTTCCAACACCCTCAATAACACACCTCCAACACCCTCAATAACACACTTCCAACACCCTCAATAACACACTTCCAACACCCTCAATAACACACTTCAATCACCCTCAACAACACACTTCCAACACCCTCAATAACACACTTCAATCACCCTCAACAACACACCTCCAACACCCTCAATAACACACTTCCAACACCCTCAATAACACACTTCCAACACCCTCAATAACACACTTCAATCACCCTCAACAACACACTTCCAACACCCTCAATAACACACTTCAATCACCCTCAACAACACACTTCCAACACCCTCAATAACACACTTCAATCACCCTCAACAACACACTTCAAACACCCTCAATAACACACTTCCATCACCCTCAATAACACACTTCAAACACCCTCAATAACACACTTCCATCACCCTCAATATCACACTTCCATCACCCTCAATATCACACTTCCAACACCCTCAATAACACACTTCAATCACCCTCAACAACACACTTCCAACACCCTCAATAACACACTTCCAACACCCTCAATAACACACTTCCAACACCCTCAATATCACACTTCCAACACCCTCAATAACACACTTCCATCACCCTCAATATCACACTTCCAACACCCTCAATAACACACTTCCATCACCCTCAATATCACACTTCCAACACCCTCAATAACACACTTCCATCACCCTCAACAACACACTTCAATCACCCTCAATAACACACTTCCATCACCCTCAATAACACACCTCCAACTACAGGGGTCCTAAGTCCTAACATCATGTGACAGGGGTCCTGAGTCCTAACATCATGTGACAGGGGTCCTAAGTCCTAACATCATGTGACAGGGGTCCTAAGTCCTAACATCATGTGACAGGGGTCCTAAGTCCTAACATCATGTGACAGGGGTCCTCAGTCCTAACATCATGTGACAGGGGTCCTGAGTCCTAACATCATGTGACAGGGGTCCTAAGTCCTAACATCATGTGACAGGGGTCCTCAGTCCTAACATCATGTGACAGGGGTCCTAAGTCCTAACATCATGTGACAGGGGTCCTAAGTCCTAACATCATGTGACAGGGGTCCTAAGTCCTAACCATCTTAGGGTGCAAAGTCCCCATTGTATTGTGCCATCCGTTTTGTCACCAAAGCCCCATATACTACCCACCACTGCGACCTGTATGCTCTCGTTGGCTGGTCCTCGCTACATACTCGTCGCCAGACCAACTGGCTCCAGGTCATCTACAAGTCTCTGCTAGGTAAAGCCCTGCCTTATCTCAGCTCACTGGTCACCATAGCAGCACCCACCCGTAGCACGCGCTCCAGAAGGTATATTTCTCTGGTCACCCCCAATGCCAATTCCGCCTTTGGCCGCCTTTCCTTCCAGTTCTCTGCTGCCAAAGACTGGAACGAACTGCAAAAATCACTGAAGCTGGAGACTCATATCTCCCTCACTAGCTTTAAGCACCATCTGTCAGAGCAGCTCACAGATCACTGCACCTGTACATAGCCCATCTGTAAACAGCCCATCCAACTACCTCATCACCATACTGTATTTATTTATTTATCTTGCTCCTTTGCACCCCAGTATCTCTACTTGCACATTCCTCTTCTGCACATCTACCATTCCGTGTTCAATTGCTATATTGTAATTACTTCGCCACCATGTCCTATTTATTGCCTTAACTCTCTTACTTTACCTCATTTTCTCACACTGTATATAGATTTCTCTACTGTATTATTGACTGTATGTTTTGTTTTACTCCATGTGTAACTCTGTGTTGTTGTATGTGTCGAACTGCTTTGCTTTATCTTGGCCAGGTCGCAATTGTAAATGACAGTAGGTTAATCTGTGATTCCTAGTCTGCCTCGAGGCAGCGGTAGTGACAGTAGGTTAACCTGTGTCTCCTAGTCTGCCTCGAGGCAGCGGTAGTGACAGTAGGTTAACCTGTGTCTCCTAGTCTGCCTCGAGGCAGCGGTAGTGACAGTAGGTTAACCTGTGTCTCCTAGTCTGCCTCGAGGCAGCGGTAGTGACAGTAGGTTAACCTGTGTCTCCTAGTCTGCCTCGAGGCAGCGGTAGTGACAGTAGGTTAACCTGTGTCTCCTAGTCTGCCTCGAGGCAGCGGTAGTGACAGTAGGTTAACCTGTGTCTCCTAGTCTGCCTCGAGGCAGCGGTAGTGACAGTAGGTTAACCTGTGTCTCCTAGTCTGCCTCGAGGCAGCGGTAGTGACAGTAGGTTAACCTGTGTCTCCTAGTCTGCCTCGAGGCAGCGGTAGTGACAGTAGGTTAACCTGTGTCTCCTAGTCTGCCTCGAGGCAGCGGTAGTGACAGTAGGTTAACCTGTGTCTCCTAGTCTGCCTCGAGGCAGCGGTAGTGACAGTAGGTTAACCTGTGTCTCCTAGTCTGCCTCGAGGCAGCGGTAGTGACAGTAGGTTAACCTGTGTCTCCTAGTCTGCCTCGAGGCAGCGGTAGTGACAGTAGGTTAACCTGTGTCTCCTAGTCTGCCTCGAGGCAGCGGTAGTGACAGTAGGTTAACCTGTGTCTCCTAGTCTGCCTCGAGGCAGCGGTAGTGACAGTAGGTTAACCTGTGTCTCCTAGTCTGCCTCGAGGCAGCGGTAGTGACAGTAGGTTAGCCTGTGTCTCCTAGTCTGCCTCGAGGCAGCGGTAGTGACAGTAGGTTAACCTGTGTCTCCTAGTCTGCCTCGAGGCAGCGGTAGTGACAGTAGGTTAACCTGTGTCTCCTAGTCTGCCTCGAGGCAGCGGTAGTGACAGTAGGTTAGCCTGTGTCTCCTAGTCTGCCTCGAGGCAGCGGTAGTGACAGTAGGTTAACCTGTGTCTCCTAGTCTGCCTCGAGGCAGCGGTAGTGACAGTAGGTTAACCTGTGTCTCCTAGTCTGCCTCGAGGCAGCGGTAGTGACAGTAGGTTAACCTGTGTCTCCTAGTCTGCCTCGAGGCAGCGGTAGTGACAGTAGGTTAACCTGTGTCTCCTAGTCTGCCTCGAGGCAGCGGTAGTGACAGTAGGTTAACCTGTGTCTCCTAGTCTGCCTCGAGGCAGCGGTAGTGACAGTAGGTTAACCTGTGTCTCCTAGTCTGCCTCGAGGCAGCGGTAGTGACAGTAGGTTAACCTGTGTCTCCTAGTCTGCCTCGAGGCAGCGGTAGTGACAGTAGGTTAACCTGTGTCTCCTAGTCTGCCTCGAGGCAGCGGTAGTGACAGTAGGTTAACCTGTGTCTCCTAGTCTGCCTCGAGGCAGCGGTAGTGACAGTAGGTTAACCTGTGTCTCCTAGTCTGCCTCGAGGCAGCGGTAGTGACAGTAGGTTAACCTGTGTCTCCTAGTCTGCCTCGAGGCAGCGGTAGTGACAGTAGGTTAACCTGTGTCTCCTAGTCTGCCTCGAGGCAGCGGTAGTGACAGTAGGTTAACCTGTGTCTCCTAGTCTGCCTCGAGGCAGCGGTAGTGACAGTAGGTTAACCTGTGTCTCCTAGTCTGCCTCGAGGCAGCGGTAGTGACAGTAGGTTAACCTGTGTCTCCTAGACTGCCTCGAGGCAGCGGTAGTGACAGTAGGTTAACCTGTGTCTCCTAGTCTGCCTCGAGGCAGCGGTAGTGACAGTAGGTTAACCTGTGTCTCCTAGTCTGCCTCGAGGCAGCGGTAGTGACAGTAGGTTAACCTGTGTCTCCTAGTCTGCCTCGAGGCAGCGGTAGTGACAGTAGGTTAACCTGTGTCTCCTAGTCTGCCTCGAGGCAGCGGTAGTGACAGTAGGTTAACCTGGCAGCAGCAGTAGTAGGTGGAGGCTCTCCATTACAGTGATGAAGAACTGATGACTTTGAATCAGATGTGCTAGCTGCGAACCCTGAGGGAGACGTGAACGAGAACGGTTTAAATACAGACAAACATTATCACAGCTGCATATGAATAATCGTGTGGCGTGGTGTGTGTGTGTGTGTGTGTGTGTGTGTGTGTGTGTGTGTGTGTGTGTGTGTGTGTGTCACAGGCGGCCTGTAGCACATTAATTAAGGAGGTCGGGCTCAAAGTAATGGCTGGATTGGAATACATTGAATTCATACATTCAACTCACTCCATTACAGGCAATATGATGAGCCGTCCTCCACTCAGCAGCCCCGGGGAGTAAATGGGCGCCGCAGGCCGCATCAGCCGTGGCGAGGGAGTAAATGGGCGCCGCAGGCCGCATCAGCCGTGGCGAGGGAGTAAATGGGCGCCGCAGGCCGCATCAGCCGTGGCGAGGGAGTAAATGGGCGCCGCAGGCCGCATCAGCCGTGGCGAGGGAGTAAATGGGCGCCGCAGGCCGCATCAGTCGTGGCGAGGGAGTAAATGGGCGCCGCAGGCCGCATCAGCCGTGGCGAGGGAGTAAATGGGCGCCGCAGGCCGCATCAGCCGTGGCGAGGGAGTAAATGGGCGCCGCAGGCCGCATCAGCCGTGGCGAGGGAGTAAATGGGCGCCGCAGGCCGCATCAGTCGTGGCGAGGGAGTAAATGGGCGCCGCAGGCCGCATCAGTCGTGGCGAGGGAGTAAATGGGCGCCGCAGGCCGCATCAGCCGTGGCGAGGGAGTAAATGGGCGCCGCAGGCCGCATCAGCCGTGGCGAGGGAGTAAATGGGCGCCGCAGGCCGCATCAGTCGTGGCGAGGGAGTAAATTGGCGCCGCAGGCCGCATCAGCCGTGGCGAGGGAGTAAATGGGCGCCGCAGGCCGCATCAGTCGTGGCGAGGGAGTAAATGGGCGCCGCAGGCCGCATCAGCCGTGGCGAGGGAGTAAATGGGCGCCGCAGGCCGCATCAGCCGTGGCGAGGGAGTAAATGGGCGCCGCAGGCCGCATCAGTCGTGGCGAGGGAGTAAATGGGCGCCGCAGGCCGCATCAGCCGTGGCGAGGGAGTAAATGGGCGCCGCAGGCCGCATCAGTCGTGGCGAGGGAGTAAATGGGCGCCGCAGGCCGCATCAGCCGTGGCGAGGGAGTAAATGGGCGCCGCAGGCCGCATCAGCCGTGGCGAGGGAGTAAATGGGCGCCGCAGGCCGCATCAGTCGTGGCGAGGGAGTAAATGGGCGCCGCAGGCCGCATCAGCCGTGGCGAGGGAGTAAATGGGCGCCGCAGGCCGCATCAGTCGTGGCGAGGGAGTAAATGGGCGCCGCAGGCCGCATCAGCCGTGGCGAGGGAGTAAATGGGCGCCGCAGGCCGCATCAGTCGTGGCGAGGGAGTAAATGGGCGCCGCAGGCCGCATCAGCCGTGGCGAGGGAGTAAATGGGCGCCGCAGGCCGCATCAGCCGTGGCGAGGGAGTAAATGGGCGCCGCAGGCCGCATCAGTCGTGGCGAGGGAGTAAATGGGCGCCGCAGGCCGCATCAGCCGTGGCGAGGGAGTAAATGGGCGCCGCAGGCCACATCAGTCGTGGCGAGGGAGTAAATGGGCGCCGCAGGCCGCATCAGCCGTGGCGAGGGAGTAAATGGGCGCCGCAGGCCGCATCAGCCGTGGCGAGGGAGTAAATGGGCGCCGCAGGCCACATCAGCCGTGGCGAGGGAGTAAATGGGCGCCGCAGGCCGCATCAGCCGTGGCGAGGGAGTAAATGGGCGCCGCAGGCCGCATCAGCCGTGGCGAGGGAGTAAATGGGCGCCGCAGGCCACATCAGCCGTGGCGAGGGAGTAAATGGGCGCCGCAGGCCACATCAGTCGTGGCGAGGGAGTAAATGGGCGCCGCAGGCCGCATCAGTCGTGGCGAGGGAGTAAATGGGCGCCGCAGGCCGCATCAGTCGTGGCGAGGGAGTAAATGGGCGCCGCAGGCCACATCAGCCGTGGCGAGGGAGTAAATGGGCGCCGCAGGCCGCATCAGTCGTGGCGAGGGAGTAAATGGGCGCCGCAGGCCGCATCAGCCGTGGCGAGGGAGTAAATGGGCGCCGCAGGCCGCATCAGTCGTGGCGAGGGAGTAAATGGGCGCCGCAGGCCGCATCAGTCGTGGCGAGGGAGTAAATGGGCGCCGCAGGCCACATCAGTCGTGGCGAGGGAGTAAATGGGCGCCGCAGGCCGCATCAGCCGTGGCGAGGGAGTAAATGGGCGCCGCAGGCCACATCAGTCGTGGCGAGGGAGTAAATGGGCGCCGCAGGCCGCATCAGCCGTGGCGAGGGAGTAAATGGGCGCCGCAGGCCGCATCAGCCGTGGCGAGGGAGTAAATGGGCGCCGCAGGCCACATCAGCCGTGGCGAGGGAGTAAATGGGCGCCGCAGGCCGCATCAGCCGTGGCGAGGGAGTAAATGGGCGCCGCAGGCCGCATCAGCCGTGGCGAGGGAGTAAATGGGCGCCGCAGGCCGCATCAGTCGTGGCGAGGGAGTAAATGGGCGCCGCAGGCCGCATCAGCCGTGGCGAGGGAGTAAATGGGCGCCGCAGGCCGCATCAGTCGTGGCGAGGGAGTAAATGGGCGCCGCAGGCCGCATCAGTCGTGGCGAGGGAGTAAATGGGCGCCGCAGGCCACATCAGTCGTGGCGAGGGAGTAAATGGGCGCCGCAGGCCGCATCAGCCGTGGCGAGGGAGTAAATGGGCGCCGCAGGCCACATCAGTCGTGGCGAGGGAGTAAATGGGCGCCGCAGGCCGCATCAGCCGTGGCGAGGGAGTAAATGGGCGCCGCAGGCCGCATCAGCCGTGGCGAGGGAGTAAATGGGCGCCGCAGGCCACATCAGCCGTGGCGAGGGAGTAAATGGGCGCCGCAGGCCGCATCAGCCGTGGCGAGGGAGTAAATGGGCGCCGCAGGCCGCATCAGCCGTGGCGAGGGAGTAAATGGGCGCCGCAGGCCGCATCAGCCGTGGCGAGGGAGTAAATGGGCGCCGCAGGCCACATCAGTCGTGGCGAGGGAGTAAATGGGCGCCGCAGGCCACATCAGTCGTGGCGAGGGAGTAAATGGGCGCCGCAGGCCGCATCAGCCGTGGCGAGGGAGTAAATGGGCGCCGCAGGCCGCATCAGTCGTGGCGAGGGAGTAAATGGGCGCCGCAGGCCGCATCAGCCGTGGCGAGGGAGTAAATGGGCGCCGCAGGCCACATCAGCCGTGGCGAGGGAGTAAATGGGCGCCGCAGGCCACATCAGTCGTGGCGAGGGAGTAAATGGGCGCCGCAGGCCGCATCAGTCATGGCGAGGGAGTAAATGGGCGCCGCAGGCCGCATCAGTCGTGGCGAGGGAGTAAATGGGCGCCGCAGGCCACATCAGCAGTGGCGAGGGAGTAAATGGGCGCCGCAGGCCGCATCAGTCGTGGCGAGGGAGTAAATGGGCGCCGCAGGCCGCATCAGCCGTGGCGAGGGAGTAAATGGGCGCCGCAGGCCGCATCAGTCGTGGCGAGGGAGTAAATGGGCGCCGCAGGCCGCATCAGCCGTGGCGAGGGAGTAAATGGGCGCCGCAGGCCACATCAGTCGTGGCGAGGGAGTAAATGGGCGCCGCAGGCCGCATCAGCCGTGGCGAGGGAGTAAATGGGCGCCGCAGGCCGCATCAGCCGTGGCGAGGGAGTAAATGGGCGCCGCAGGCCACATCAGCCGTGGCGAGGGAGTAAATGGGCGCCGCAGGCCGCATCAGCCGTGGCGAGGGAGTAAATGGGCGCCGCAGGCCGCATCAGCCGTGGCGAGGGAGTAAATGGGCGCCGCAGGCCGCATCAGCCGTGGCGAGGGAGTAAATGGGCGCCGCAGGCCACATCAGTCGTGGCGAGGGAGTAAATGGGCGCCGCAGGCCACATCAGTCGTGGCGAGGGAGTAAATGGGCGCCGCAGGCCGCATCAGCCGTGGCGAGGGAGTAAATGGGCGCCGCAGGCCGCATCAGTCGTGGCGAGGGAGTAAATGGGCGCCGCAGGCCACATCAGCCGTGGCGAGGGAGTAAATGGGCGCCGCAGGCCGCATCAGCCGTGGCGAGGGAGTAAATGGGCGCCGCAGGCCACATCAGTCGTGGCGAGGGAGTAAATGGGCGCCGCAGGCCGCATCAGCCGTGGCGAGGGAGTAAATGGGCGCCGCAGGCCGCATCAGCCGTGGCGAGGGAGTAAATGGGCGCCGCAGGCCGCATCAGTCGTGGCGAGGGAGTAAATGGGCGCCGCAGGCCACATCAGCCGTGGCGAGGGAGTAAATGGGCGCCGCAGGCCGCATCAGCCGTGGCGAGGGAGTAAATGGGCGCCGCAGGCCACATCAGTCGTGGCGAGGGAGTAAATGGGCGCCGCAGGCCGCATCAGCCGTGGCGAGGGAGTAAATGGGCGCCGCAGGCCACATCAGCCGTGGCGAGGGAGTAAATGGGCGCCGCAGGCCACATCAGCCGTGGCGAGGGAGTAAATGGGCGCCGCAGGCCGCATCAGCCGTGGCGAGGGAGTAAATGGGCGCCGCAGGCCGCATCAGCCGTGGCGAGGGAGTAAATGGGCGCCGCAGGCCGCATCAGCCGTGGCGAGGGAGTAAATGGGCGCCGCAGGCCACATCAGTCGTGGCGAGGGAGTAAATGGGCGCCGCAGGCCACATCAGTCGTGGCGAGGGAGTAAATGGGCGCCGCAGGCCGCATCAGTCGTGGCGAGGGAGTAAATGGGCGCCGCAGGCCACATCAGCCGTGGCGAGGGAGTAAATGGGCGCCGCAGGCCGCATCAGTCGTGGCGAGTAAATGGGCGCCGCAGGCCGCATCAGTCGTGGCGAGTAAATGGGCGCCGCAGGCCGCATCAGCCCCGGGGAGTAAATGGGCGCCGCAGGCCGCATCAGCCGTGGCGAGGGAGTAAATGGGCGCCGCAGGCCGCATCAGTCGTGGCGAGGGAGTAAATGGGCGCCGCAGGCCGCATCAGTCGTGGCGAGGGAGTAAATGGGCGCCGCAGGCCGCATCAGCCGTGGCGAGGGAGTAAATGGGCGCCGCAGGCCGCATCAGTCGTGGCGAGGGAGTAAATGGGCGCCGCAGGCCACATCAGCCGTGGCGAGGGAGTAAATGGGCGCCGCAGGCCGCATCAGCCGTGGCGAGGGAGTAAATGGGCGCCGCAGGCCACATCAGTCGTGGCGAGGGAGTAAATGCATAATATGATTGTTTGTTCTATATGAGTTAATGTACGGATGGAGCCAGCTGGGGGCATGCTAAGCTATGCTAGTTCTATATGAGTTAATGTACGGATGGAGCCAGCTGAGAGCATGCTAAGCTATGCTAGTTCTATATGAGTTAATGTACAGATGGAGCCAGCTGAGAGCATGCTAAGCTATGCTAGTTCTATATGAGTTAATGTACGGATGGAGCCAGCTGAGAGCATGCTAAGCTATGCTAGTTCTATATGAGTTAATGTACGGATGGAGCCAGCTGAGAGCATGCTAAGCTATGCTAGTTCAATATGAGTTAATGTACGGATGGAGACAGCTGAGAGCATGCTAAGCTATGCTAGTTCAATATGAGTTAATGTACGGATGGAGCCAGCTGAGAGCATGGTAAGCTATGCTAGTTCAATATGAGTTAATGTACGGATGGAGCCAGCTGAGAGCATGCTAAGCTATGCTAGTTCAATATGAGTTAATGTACGGATGGAGCCAGCTGAGAGCATGCTAAGCCATGCTAGTTCTATATGAGTTAATGTACGGATGGAGCCAGCTGAGAGCATGCTAAGCCATGCTAGTTCTATATGAGTTAATGTACGGATGGAGCCAGCTGAGAGCATGCTAAGCTATGCTAGTTCTATATGAGTTAATGTACGGATGGAGCCAGCTGAGAGCATGGTAAGCTATGCTAGTTCAATATGAGTTAATGTACGGATGGAGCCAGCTGAGAGCATGCTAAGCCATGCTAGTTCTATATGAGTTAATGTACGGATGGAGCCAGCTGAGAGCATGCTAAGCCATGCTAGTTCTATATGAGTTAATGTACGGATGGAGCCAGCTGAGAGCATGCTAAGCTATGCTAGTTCTATATGAGTTAATGTACGGATGGAGCCAGCTGAGAGCATGGTAAGCTATGCTAGTTCAATATGAGTTAATGTACGGATGGAGCCAGCTGAGAGCATGCTAAGCTATGCTAGTTCAATATGAGTTAATGTACGGATGGAGCCAGCTGAGAGCATGGTAAGCTATGCTAGTTCAATATGAGTTAATGTACGGATGGAGCCAGCTGAGAGCATGCTAAGCTATGCTAGTTCAATATGAGCCAGCTGAGAGCATGCTAAGCTATGCTAGTTCTATATGAGTTAATGTACGGATGGAGCCAGCTGAGAGCATGCTAAGCCATGCTATTTCTATATGAGTTAATGTACGGATGGAGCCAGCTGAGAGCATGCTAAGCTATGCTACTTCTATGAACCTTTATGTTGCATGTTTAATGCCTGAGGCTGAAAACAAGTTACCTCATCTGTTGCACAGGGGTATGTAAAGGTAGTACCCTAGTGTGAACAGAAGAGTTGACCTACCTTCATGCTATTTTAGTTACACACATGTAGTGCATGTTGAATGGGGAAGGCTGTAAAGTGAATATCTGTCAAACCTTTACGTCAAATAATAGGATTCTTCAGAGGAACGTTGACGTCTGTACCACCCTGTCGTTATCTGACAGCAGTTCACTAAAGGGAGTAGTACTTCTCCTATTTACAGAGTGACAGAGAGCAGTCTATTAATCCCTGTAGTAAAATGCACCTAACGGATCAGTTGGATAAAACACATGGTGACATTGACCTTTCAGAGAGACATCTCCCATGTTTCACACTCTGAGCAGTGGAGATGATCATATAAGACAGAAAAGAGACAGAAAGAGAGAGAGTGAGAGAGAGAGAGAGAGAGAGAGAGAGAGAGAGAGAGAGAGAGAGAGAGAGAGAGAGAGAGAGAGAGAGAGAGAGAGAGAGAGAGAGAGAGAGAGAGAGAGAGAGAGAGAGAGAGAGAGAGAGAGAGAAAGAGAGAAAGAGAGAGAGAGAGAGAGACAGAGAGACAGAGAGACAGAGAGACAGAAAGAGAGGAGCTTCACTATGCTGCTATCCAAAATAAGCTTTGGCAATATGTACATTGTTATGTCATGCCAATAAAGTAAATTGAATTGAATTGAGAGAGAGAGAGAGAGAGCGAAAGCGAGAGAGACAGAGAGACAGAGAGACAGAGAGACAGAGAGACAGAGAGACAGAGAGACAGAGAGACAGAGAGACAGAGAAGAGAGGAGCTTCACTATGCTGCTATGTCCCTTTTATTCCAAATGGCACCCTATTCCCTATGTAGTGGACCATTTTAGACCTCAGTCCTATGGCACACTATTCCCTATATTTTTTATTAACTTTTTTTATTTCACCTTTATTTACAAGTTCTCGTTTGCAACTGCGGCCAAGATAAAGCATAGCAGTGTGACAACAACACAGAGTTACACATAAACAAACGCACAGTCAATAACACATGCCTTTCTTTATCAAAATGCGTTTTTTGGCAGAAATGTCTTTTTGGAACATGTGAACTTTCATGTGACACAATAACAAACTTGTATGCCATCTGTAAATATGAATACAATTGTTAAATTACGAGCCTAGTTGGTTTAGTCACGGGAAAAAGTCAGGAACCTTCCCCGCTAGCCATGATTGGCTGAGATAATGGATGGGCTGGACATGCCGAGAGATGAGTTCTGATTGGTCTGCCATGTAGCTTGTTTCTGTCTATAACATAAGCTGTTCGGTTTGTCTGGGTAATACTTTATGGAAAGATATCATGAAGAACTACAAAACTGTAGCTAATACTCTCTCCACTTTTCTGGAGGACAATCGTGCCGACTGAGTATTAGAAGAGTGTGAACGCTAAGGAGATTGAGAAAATTATGGTGTTTGATTACAAAAAATGCAGATCGAAAAAGTCGAAAAGAGAACACACAGATATATAAAACACCTGTCCCCGGATTACATCTTCAAACTAAGGGTAACCATGGCATCCGTGAAAGAGAGGGAGAAGCGTCCATCCATGTATACTGGTAAGATAGTCTAGATACATTTTCAAATGTTATACATTTCTAATTTTATCTGAAAAGTTGTTTCATTGCAAGTTAAAGCCTATTGTTAGCTAGCTAAAGTTAGCCGGCTGGCTCACTAGCTAATGTTACGTGTACGATCTGTGTGGAACTATTATTTGTATCTCATAAATCCATTTGCATTGCTAGTTATCGAGCTAGCTAACATTGAACCAAGTTGGTTATCTTTAGCTACCTGCAGATTCCTGCATCTTTGTAACGCTATGAGATGGGAGGCTAATTGTTTAGCTAGCTAGCCATCTACACGTCTAAACAAAATACTTCCACAATGCAACTAACTATTTCACTGTACTGTTTACAACTTCTGTATCCTGTGCATGTGACAAAATACACTTTGATTTGATATACTGTGTGTTTAGAGACGATAATGTGAAGAACAACATGCAGCAAAGTTAAATTAGGATATAACGGATATAATTAGGATATAACGGAAATAATTAGGATATAATTAGGATATAACGGATATAATTAGGATATAACGGATATAATTAGGATATAACGGATATAATTAGGAAATAACGGATGTAACGGATATAATAAGGAAATAACGGATATAATTAGGATATAACGGATATAATTAGGATATAACGGATATAATTAGGATATAACGGATATAATTAGGATATAATTAGGATATAATGTAAAAGAGACTGTGTACAAGTTCTAAAATTATCCAGTATAATGCCCCGCTTTTATTTCGTCACACTCACAACCTTAAGTTATTTTCTGTAATTTGCTCACCATTAACTTGTAAATAATGACCTGGTTCTGAGTTTATGTTATAATGAATTTAAATTAGCTAAAGTTAAGAATTTGTCAGCTATATGACGTCATTATTTGAACTGGCTAGCCAGCTAACTTAACTAACAAGCTAGCTAGTATATTGACGTATACTAAATTCATTTATAAATGCTATTTTTGGACCACCAGGCTGTTGATGTCATGCAGCCTGTAGTTTTTGTTTTAATACTTTTTCATAACGACAAGTTTGATGTCGGACGACAATAGAATGTTTATGATGTCACCGTGGCAACTGTCTACAGACATGTCGATAGACGTACATCCTTTAGTCTTGAAATCTTTGGTTGTTTACTACACTACCTCACTCTGTTTAGCACATGGCCTCACATGTGAATCCTTAAAGAGATGGGTGGAGCTAAGGTTTAAGAGGGTGTGAACGATTCTGAATGGGTGTAGACAAAGAAGAGCTCACCAGTAGGTGTACCAAACATTCAAGGGCCCTTTTCTCAAAAGTGAGGTTACAAGTTTATCAACTTTCAAAGCAGAATTACTTTCCCATTGTTCCTCAACAGTAGTGTATGATATACCATTTTCTAGTTATGAGTCTCTACTTTTATCCAATGTAAAAAAATAAAATACAAATTTCTACGTCAGAATCGAGACGGTCGGTCACACATCAATAAAGACTAAAATGAAGTTTTGTCATGTCCCTCTAGGAATATTATAACCCACTTAAACATCAACGTCTCCATGTTGTCACCATCATTGTAACGCTCTAGCTTTTTTGTTGCTGTCTTAACATGACTATTTAAATAATGTGATTCATTTTTTTTTTTTAAGGTAAAACATATATATATATAAATAAAACGCTGGCCCTCATTTTAATGTCAACCCTTTTACATGAACTGAACTCTTGTTTTAATATCGCTAAAACTTTTGCTTAAAAAAATAATATAATTCTAAAGTAACATTGAATATCGAACATTCAAATCGTATGTGTAAAAGCAGATGAGCTTGTTCTAATCTTTTTGGGCCATTTTCCGTTGTTTTGTGGTGGAAACCTGAGCGCGTCGATCATAACACGTTAACCCTATTAACCAATAGACAGACAGAAATGTTTTCACAATAAAATAAACACATCTGAGGCTTGCATTCAATTGTCCTCAACAAGCTTCCATTATCATTTCACAAGGGGATTCATGGCTTACAACAAGCTTCCTTTACCCCTGTCACAAGGGGATTCATGGCTTACAACAAGCTTCCTTTACCCCTGTCACAAGGGGATTCATGGCTTACAACAAGCTTCCTTTACCCCTTTCACAAGGGGATTCATGGCCTATAACAAGCTTCCTTTACCCCTTTCACAAGGGGATTCATGGCTACAACAAGCTTCCTTTACCCCTGTCACAAGGGGATTCATGGCTTACAACAAGCTTCCTTTACCCCTTTCACAAGGGGATTCATGGCTTATAACAAGCTTCCATTACCCCTTTCACAAGGGGATTCATGGCTACAACAAGTTTCCTTTACCCATTTCACAAGGGGATTCATGGCTATAACAAGCTTCCTTTACCCCTTTCACAAGGGGATTCATGGCTTACAACAAGCTTCCTTTACCCCTTTCACAAGGGGATTCATGGCTACAACAAGCTTCCTTTACCCCTTTCACAAGGGGATTCATGGCTACAACAAGCTTCCTTTACCCCTGTCACAAGGGTATTCATGGCTACAACAAGCTTCCTTTACCCCTTTCACAAGGGGATTCATGGCTTATAACAAGCTTCCATTACCCCTTTCACAAGGGGATTCATGGCTACAACAAGTTTCCTTTACCCATTTCACAAGGGGATTCATGGCTATAACAAGCTTCCTTTACCCCTTTCACAAGGGGATTCATGGCTTACAACAAGCTTCCTTTACCCCTTTCACAAGGGGATTCATGGCTACAACAAGCTTCCTTTACCCCTGTCACAAGGGGATTCATGGCTACAACAAGCTTCCTTTACCCCTTTCACAAGGGGATTCATGGCTTACAACAAGTTTCCTTTACCCATTTCACAAGGGGATTCATGGCTATAACAAGCTTCCTTTACCCCTTTCACAAGGGGATTCATGGCTTACAACACGTTTCCTTTACCCCTTTCACAAGGGGATTCATGGTTGATTTAGGATGAAATCGTCAACCCTGTTTCAGGGTTAATTTATTTATTGAATTTATTTGGCACTAACTATAGTAATTGTTTAATTTTACCTCTTGAGATGAGACGATGTGTTTTTATTAAGTTGAACAGGTACTCTTTATGGCAGAATGTACATTTAAAAAAAAATATTAATTCCAATTGTAAACAAAGTTACTACTCAAAAAGGCACCTAAAATCGGTGAAACGACCCAAATGCACCACAGGACTTTAGTTTAGGCTAGGGGGCATAACGTGGTTACGTCTGAGAAGGTGTTTCTGAGAAGGTACCTATAAGTCAGAATGCCTTTAATAATAACAAGAAGTAGAAGTTTAGTACTGAACAGAAATGATAAATTCCCAGCTTGACCAGTCTTGATCAGCTCTGGAAGTCAGAGAGACGCGGAAGTGGAATAAGGAAGTTAGTAGTTGTGAAATACAATCTTGTTGAATGTGATTACGTCGGTTTAACCAAAAAAGCTGTCCGCTGTGCCGTGGGATAAAGAGGAGGAGGATTGGATAAATCGAATAAACATAGCCTGTTGTGTCACCTTAATGGATTTACCAACTGTCATTCTTCTGTTGATGCAGCTCAGTGCCTCAGTGGTGTTAACGAAGCTTTGTGAGAGAGATGAACTCCCCTGTGTTTACAACACAATAGACCAAGGTGAAGTGGGAGGAGACTGTCTACATTATGGATATATTACTGTTGAGAGACTGTAGGGAGAGAAGAAAATATAAACACAGAGAGAGAGAGAGACAGCGACAGAGAGACAGAGACAGTGAGAGTGTGAGAGTGTGAGGGAGAGAGAGAGAGAGAGTGAGGGGGAGAGAGAGAGAGAGAGAGAGAGAGAGAGACAGAGAGAGAGAGAGAGAGAGAGAGAGAGAGAGAGAGAGAGAGAGAGAGAGAGAGAGAGAGAGAGACAGAGACAGAGAGAGAGACAGAGACAGAGACAGAGAGAGAGAGAGGGAGATAGAGGGAAAGAGTGTTATAGTCAGACTATCGAGAAAGAGAGCGTGACAAGGCATCCACCAGAAAATAATGCAGAAAGAGAGAAATATATAAATAAGTGGGTTATCCCTGTCAACATGGCGTCTCGATACAAGACTTATCCGTTGTGCTCTACGACCCCCACAAGAGTCCTGGAACTTGTCTGGAGTCAGATCAGCCAATCTGGCAACTTGTGTCTGTACGTTCAACCAGTTTCACACTCATATAGGACAGCCACAGACAAGACTCATATAGGACAGCCACAGACAAGACTCATATAGGACATCCACAGACACGACTCATATAGGACAGCCACAGACAAGACTCATATAGGACATCCACAGACAAGACTCATATAGGACATCCACAGACAAGACTCATATAGGACATCCACAGACACGACTCATATAGGACAGCCACAGACAAGACTCATATATGACATCCACAGACAAGACTCACAGACATCCACAGACAAGACTCATATAGGACATCCACAGACAAGACTCATATAGGACATCCACAGACAAGACTCATATAGGACATCCACAGACAAGACTCATATAGGACATCCACAGACAAGACTCATATAGGACATCCACAGACAAGACTCATATAGGACATCCACAGACACGACTCATATAGGACAGCCACAGACAAGACTCATATATGACATCCACAGACAAGACTCACAGACATCCACAGACAAGACTCATATAGGACATCCACAGACAAGACTCATATAGGACAGCCACATACAAGACTCATATAGGACATAGACGGACAAGACTCATAGACATCCACAGACAAGACTCATATAGGACATCCACAGACAAGACTCATATAGGACAGCCACAGACACGACTCATAGACATCCACAGACAAGACTCATATAGGACATCCACAGACAAGACTCATATAGGACATCCACAGACATGACTCATATAGGACATCCACAGACATGACTCATATAGGACAGCCACAGACAAGACTCATATAGGACATCCACAGACAAGACTCATATAGGACATCCACAGACATGACTCATATAGGACATCCACAGACAAGACTCATATAGGACATCCACAGACATGACTCATATAGGATAGCCACAGACAAGACTCATATAGGACATCCACAGACAAGACTCATATAGGACATCCACAGACAAGACTCATATAGGACATCCACAGACAAGACTCATATAGGACATCCACAGACAAGACTCATATAGGACATCCACAGACAAGACTCATATAGGACATCCACAGACATGACTCATATAGGACAGCCACAGACAAGACTCATATAGGACATCCACAGACAAGACTCATATAGGACATCCACAGACATGACTCATATAGGATAGCCACAGACAAGACTCATATAGGACAGCCACAGACAAGACTCATATAGGACATCCACAGACATGACTCATATGAAGGTACCAGGAACCATTTGGAGAGAAACAAAAGACTGTCTAGCCCTTTTCAGGGTTTAGACTCTTACGGGTTAACCCTTGCAAGGCTGCCGGCCCAGACCAGCGTCCTCAAAGCATTTTCAATGTCTCCCTATCCCTGCCTCTTGTCCCCACTTATTTTGAAGATGTACACCATTGTTCCTGTTCCAAGAAAGCAAAGGTAACTGAACTAAATGACTATCGCCCCGTAGCACTCACTTCTGTCATCATGAAGTGCTTCGAGAGGCTAGCTAAGGATCATATCACCTCTACCTTACCTGTCAGCCTAGACCCACTTCAATTTGCATACCGCCAACGCACTGAACACTGCCTTATCACACCTGGACAAGAGGAACACCTTTGTTAGAATGCTTATCACTAAGCTCAGGGCCCTGGGTCAGAACCCCGCCCTATGTAACTGAGTTCTGGACTTACTGACGGGTCGACCCCAGGTGGTGAAGGTGGGCAACAACACCTCTGCTACGCTGATCCTCAACACGGGGGGCCCCATAAGAGTGCGTGCTCAGCCCTCTCCTGTACCTCCCTGTTCACCCATGACCGCGTGGTTCCACACGTCTCCAACTCAATCATCAAGTTTGCTGATGACACAACAGTAGTAGGCCTGATTACCAACATCGACGAGACAGCGAGAAAGACAGCGAGAAAGGCCCTGGCGGAGTGGTGCCAAGAAAATAGCCTCATCATAAACAAAACAAAAGGATCTGATCGTGGACTTCAGGAGACAGCAGAGGGAGCCCGCCCCTATCCACATCGACAGGACCACAGTGGAGAAGGTGAAAAGCTTCAAGTTCCTTGACGTGCACATCACTGACAACCTGAAATGGGCCATCCACACAGACGGTGTGGTGAGGCTGAAGAAATTTGGCTTTGGCCCCTAACACCCTCACCAACTTCTACAGATGCACCATTGACAGCTTCCTGTCAGGCTGTATTACCGCCTGGTAAGGCAACCGCAGGGCTCTCCAGAGGGTGGTGCGGTCACCTGTTCACCCCACTACCATCTAGAAGGCAGAGACAGTACCGGTGTATCAAAGCTGGGACCTGAGAGACTGGAAAAACAGCTTTCATCTCCAGGCCATCAGACTGTTCAACAGTCACCACTAGCAGTGGTGTAAAGTACGCTCAGCATATGTGACAACTCCTTCAAGACTGTTGGAAAAGCATTCCAGGTGATGCTGGTTGAGAGACTGGCATAGAGAGTGCAACCCTTTCATCAAGGCAAAAGGTGGTTACTTTGAATAATCTAAAATCTAAAAGAGAGACAAAGACAGAGTGAGAGAGAGAGAGAGAGAGAGAGAGAGAGAGAGAGAGAGAGAGAGAGAGAGAGAGAGAGAGAGAGAGAGAGAGAGAGAGAGAGAGAGAGAGTTTAGAAAGCTGGAAAGGAGAGGAAAGAAAGAGACTGCCAAATGAGCACAAGGCTCAAGACTAGGGGGAGGAGGGGAATCTGTCTAAGAGAGAGAATCTTCTTTTTCAAAACTCATTGGAGGAGGTCAGAGGGGAGGGACCTCTGGCTTTCTCATCCAATAGGTTTTGAGAAGGAGGCGAGGAGAGAGGAGGCGAGGATACGGCATTGAGATTCTCCCAGGGAGTTGGAGGGCAGTGAGGAAAGCTCATTGAAATGCATGGGATATCCAAGCTGCAGCTGCAACTATCAAATCACTGCTTTTAGCCTTGACAACCACACACACATGGACACACGCACGTGGATGCACACGGACACACTGAGGAGGCGCGAGCGCACACACACACACCATCCCACGTGTCTGGTTCCTAGATGGTACATAGCGTGGGCAGATTAAACACGGTGGTGGAATCACTGTTCTAATTCTGTAGTGTAGTTTCGGTTAGCCAACTGGAACTCTCTCTCTCTCTCTCTCTCTCTCTCTCTCTCTCTCTCTCTCTCTCTCTCTCTCTCTCTCTCTCTCTCTCTCTCTCTCTCTCTCTCTCTCTCTCTCTCTCTCTCTCTCTCTCTCTCTCTCTCTCTCTCTCTCTCTCTCTCTCTCTCTCTCTCTCTCTCTCTCTCTCTCTCTCTCTCTCTCTCTCTCTCTCTCTCTCTCTCGGCAGACACCGATCTCTCTTTATTTTGAGTTGTCTGTCTTTCTCATATGGCCTCTCACTTTATCTCTCACTATATACAGCACAGAAGAATACCAGAATACCCAAAACAGCACAGAAGAATACCAGAAAGCAACCTGGAACCAAAATATCCAAACACTCTTAGATAACTTTCTGGATACCACATTCACTCACAGTAAAGAAGGCATCAATCTAGCAGTACAAAACATCAACTATATATTCAGGCAAACGGCAAAAGAAGCACAATTGAAATTGATAAAAAACAAAACAAAAAAGATCACAGATGACAACTGGTTTGATGCAGATTGTAAAATTATAAGGAAAAAACTTAGAACACTATCCAACCAAAAGCACAGAGACCCAAATAATGGTGAATTACGCCTTCATTACTGTGAGACTTTAAAACTCTATAAACGTACACTCAGAACCAAAAAAGCACAGTACAACAGAAAGCAGCTGACGCTAATTGAGGAGTCCATAAACACAAACAACTTCTGGCAAAATTGGAAAAAAATTTAAAAATCTAAACAAGAGGAATTAGCGATACAAAATGGTGACATTTGGACAACCCATTTTAAAACACTCTACAACACCGTTCAAATTGACACAAACGCAGAACAACGCCAAATTAATGAGAAGTTGAATGGATTAGAAAGAGCTATAAAGGACAATCAAAATCCACTGGACTCCCCAATTACTGACCAGGAGCTCTATAAGAAACTTCAGGCTCTCAAATTTAAAAAGGCATGCGGACCTGATGGCATCCTAAATGAGATGCTCAAACTCACTAGTGCAAAATTTCAATTGGCTATATTAAAACTGTTTAATTTGATCCTGAGTGTGGGTTATTTCCCTGACATCTGGAATCAAGGACTCATAACCCCAATCTTTAAAAACGGAGACAAATTTGACCCTAACAATTACAGAGGCATTTGTGTGAACAGAAACCTGGGGAAGGTTTTCTGTAGTATTATAAATGTAAGAGTTCTAAACTTCCTTAATAAGCACAATGTCTTGAGTAAAAGCCAAATTGGATTTATACCAAAACATCGCACGACCGATCATATTTACACCCTACACACCCTGATAGATAAACATGTCCACCAAAATAATACCAAAATATACGCTTGCTTTATCGACTTCCAAAAAGCATTTGATTCTATTTGGCACACAGGACTGTTCTACAAAGTTATTGAAAGTGGTGTAGGGGGTAAAACATATGACATAATTAAATCAATGTATACTGGCAATACGTGCAGCATTAAAATTGGCAAGAAAAGAACAGAATTCTTTAACCAGGGGCGGGGCCTTCGTCAGGGTTGCAATCTGAGCCCAGCACTCTTTAATATTTACATCAACGAATTGGCCACTATTCTAGAAAAATCCTCAGCCCCTGGTGTTAGTCTCCATAATTCAGAGGTTAAATGCCTACTCTTCGCCGATGACCTATGCCTGCTGTCACCCACAGCACATGGCCTACAGCAGAGCCTGGACCTGCTAGAGCAGTACTGCCAGACCTGGGCCCTGGCAGTAAACCCCAAAAAGACTAAAATAATGATTTTCCAGAGAAGATCCAGATCTCAGGGAATTAGACCAAAGTTCTCAATTGGTACAAAATATATAGAGCACTGCACACACTACAATTACTTAGGTTTAAAAATAAGCTCAACTGGACACCTTAATGAAGCAGTGAATGAACTGAGAGAGAAAGCACGCAGGGCATTCTACGCAATTAAAAAGCAAATTCAAATTGAAATACCTATTAAAATCTGGCTAAAACGAATTGAATATGTCATTGAACCAATTGCACTTTATGGCAGCGAGGTGTGGGGTCCACTTGCAAAACAAGATTTCATCAAATGGGACAAACATCCCATTGAAACCCTGCATGCAGAGTTCTGTAAGATTCTCCTACATGTCCAGAGGAAAACTACAAACAATGCATGCAGGGCAGAATTAGGCAAATATCCACTAATAATAAAAACTCAAAAAAGAGCAATTAAGTTTTGGAAACATCTAAAATACAGTGACCCCCTCTCATATCACTACCAAGCCCTGCAATGCCAAGAGCTGAGCAAAGAAAAGAGTCCCCTCATCCAGCTGGTCCTGGGGCTGAGTTCACAAACCTGTTCTACTAACAC
This sequence comes from Salvelinus alpinus, assembly GCF_045679555.1. Classification (NCBI taxonomy): domain Eukaryota; kingdom Metazoa; phylum Chordata; class Actinopteri; order Salmoniformes; family Salmonidae; genus Salvelinus; species Salvelinus alpinus. Next base: position 9,438,270 of record NC_092114.1, read on the forward strand.
ACTGAAGCCTCAGGACCAGAACATCCAATCAATCAGGATAAACCAAATTACAACACAGTCAAAACAAAACTATATTGCTTATTGGGAAACACAGGCACAAGCACAGAGCAAAATGCAGTGCTATCTGGCCCTAAATCGACAGTACACCGTGGCTAAATATTTGACCATGGTTACTGATCAAAACTTTAGAAAAACCTTGACAAAGTACAGGCTCAGTGAGCACAGCCTTGCCATTGAGAAGGGTAGACACAGGAAAACCTGGCTCCCTGTAGAGGAAAGGCTGTGCAACCACTGCACAATAGCAGAACCTGAGACGGAGCTGCATTTCCTGACAAAATGTCAAAAATAGAAAACAATTAGAGAGTGTCATTTCCCCAAATTTGAAACTCTTATTCAAGGTTTCAAAGACCTCTCTGATGAGGATAGGCTACCCGTCCTGTTGGGGGAGGACGCAGAGAGCTGTGGGTTGGCAGCGCACTACATTGCTGCCTGCCATAAGTTGAGGGACAGTGTCTGACAGACCAATCAACCTGCACATGTCCTTTACTGTATGTTTATTGTTATTGTTGAATGTATGGTTATTTTGACCCTTGGTTATTGTTGTTACTGTTGTCCCGTTGACAATTTTGATTCTCATTTTTACATTGTAAACAAGCTTTGGCAATATGTACATTGTTACGTCATGCCAATAAAGCAAATTGAATTGAATTGAATTGAATTGAGAGAGAGAGAGAGAGAGAGAGAGAGAGAGAGAGAGAGAGAGAGAGAGAGAGAGAGAGAGAGAGAGAGAGAGAGAGAGAGAGAGAGAGAGAGAGAGAGAGAGAGAGAGAGAGAGAGAGAGAGAGAGAGAGAGAGAGAGAGAGAGAGAGAGAGAGAGAAAGAGAGAGAGAGAGAGAGAGAGAATAGTGTCTGTCATTGAGCCACTGAGTGGGTGCCCGAGGAGGCATTCTCCCCATTATCACACCTTAGGATTGTAGGAACAAGACTATCATTGGGTCCTTGGGGAGGCTGACTCTACGGCGTGTATGACAACTCACCAGTCTCCTCCCCTCTCATGGGACACAACAGCACAGCACACAGAGAGAGAGAGAGTGTAATGTTTACTGTTCATTTTTATTGTGTATTTCACTTGTGTATATTATCTACTCCACTTGCTTTGGCAATGTTAACATTTGTTTCCCATGCCAAAAAAGCCCCTTGAAATGAGAGGAGAGAGAGAGAGAGACTGAGAGAATGAGAGACAGAGAGACAGAGAGACAGAGAGAGAGAGAGCGAGAGAGAGAGAGAGAGAGAGAGAGAGAGAGAGAGAGAGAGAGAGAGAGAGAGACAGAGAGAGACAGAGAGAGACTGAGAGAATGAGAGACAGAGAGACAGAGAGACAGAGAGAGAGAGAGCGAGAGAGAGAGAGAGAGAGAGAGAGAGAGAGAGAGAGAGCGCACACACAAGTGTTGTAAGGTTTTATGAGACAGCTTAAGACGGGGTCAGGTGTGATGGATTGATGCTCTTTGATCCACCTGCACAGTGAGATATTGGTGTGGACCTCAATCTTCCAACCAAATGTTCCATGTACATCAATGAAATATCTATTTGCGTTTAAAATGCAGGGCACATGGGTACCAAATATATATATTATGTCAGACATTGGTTTCCATGTCTGATGGGGAAATATATATATATTATGTCAGAAATTATTACCCATGTCTGATGCACTCTGAAAATATGTATCCTCTGGAGATATATTTGGTGATGTAAAAGGCCTTGGAGTGAAGGGGCTCCTTTAAGTGTCAGAGTAGATCAGTGCTGATTTAGAATCTAGAATCAGGTCACCCCTGTCATCATGTTAATTGATCTAGAATCAGGTCACCCCTGTCATCCTGTTAATTGATCTAGAATCAGGTCACCCCTGTCATCCCGTTTATTGATCTAGAATCAGGTCACCCCTGTCATCCTGTTAATTGATCTAGAATCAGGTCACCCCTGTCATCCTGTTAATTGATCTAGAATCAGGTCACCCCTGTCATCTTGTTAATTGATCTAGAATCAGGTCACCCCTGTCATCCTGTTAATTGATCTAGAATCAGGTCACCCCTGTCATCATGTTAATTGATCTAGAATCAGGTCACCCCTGTCATCCTGTTAGTTGATCTAGAATCAGGTCACCCCTGTCATCCTGTTAACTGATCTAGAATTAGGTCACCCCAGTCCATGTCATCCTGTTAATTGATCTAGAATCAGGTCACCCCTGTCATCTTGTTAATTGATCTAGAATCAGGTCACCCCTGTCATCTTGTTAATTGATCTAGAATCAGGTCACCCCTGTCATCTTGTTAATTGATCTAGAATCAGGTCACCCCTGTCATCCTGTTAATTGATCTAGAATCAGGTCACCCCTGTCATCCTGTTAATTGATCTAGAATCAGGTCACCCCTGCCATCCCGTTAATTGATCTAGAATCAGGTCACCCCTGTCATCCTGTTAATTGATCTAGAATCAGGTCACCCCTGTCCATTGCATCCTGTTAATTGATCTTGAATCAGGTCACCCCTGTCATCCCGTTAATTGATCTAGAATCCATTCACCCCTGTCATCCTGTTAATTGATCTAGAATCAGGTCACCCCTGTCATCCTGTTAATTGATCTAGAATCAGGTCACCCCTGTCATCCTGTTAACTGATCTAGAATCAGGTCACCCCAGTCCATGTCATCTTGTTAATTGATCTAGAATCAGGTCACCCCTGTCATCCTGTTAATTGATCTAGAATCAGGTCACCCCTGTCATCATGTTAATTGATCTAGAATCAGGTCACCCCTGTCATCCTGTTAATTGATCTAGAATCAGGTCACCCCTGTCATCCTGTTAATTGATCTAGAATCAGGTCACCCCTGTCATCCTGTTAATTGATCTAGAATCAGGTCACCCCTGTCATCCTGTTAACTGATCTAGAATCAGGTCACCCCTGTCCATGTCATCCTGTTAATTGATCTAGAATCAGGTCTCCCCTGTCATCTTGTTAATTGATCTAGAATCAGGTCACCCCTGTCCATGTCATCCTGTTAATTGATCTAGAATTAGGTCACCCATGTCATCCTGTTAATTGATCTAGAATCAGGTCACCCCTGTCATCTTGTTAATTGATCTAGAATCAGGTCACCCCCTGTCCATGTAATCTTGTTAATTGATCTAGAATCAGGTCACCCCCTGTCCATGTAATCTTGTTAATTGATCTAGAATTAGGTCACCCATGTCATCCTGTTAATTGATCTAGAATCAGGTCACCCCTGTCATCTTGTTAATTGATCTAGATTCAGGTCACCCCCTGTCCATGTAATCTTGTTAATTGATCTAGAATCAGGTCACCCCTCTCCATGTAATCTTGTTAATTGATCTAGAATCAGGTCACCCCTCTCCATGTAATCTTGTTAATTGATCCCATTAAAGGCAGATCAGGAAAAGTCCTCTTACCTTCACAGGAGGGCGGAGGCCCCTGAAACTCCAGGTGAGTCCCCAGACGACAGGTCAGAATGTTGTTCCCACTCAACTTGTACCCTGGCAGACACCTGTAACGCACTATGTCACCTGGAGGAGGGAGGGAGGGTGGTGAGGGGGAGGGAGGGAGGGAGGAAGGAAGGGAGGAGGGGAGGAGGGATAGAGGGGGGGGGGGGGGGGCGATAGAGAGAGTAACTACTGTGAATTTGTCTTCATTATTTCATCCACACAAACTGAAAAGGAGAAACATCCCAAATCATAGGGCTCTGGTCTAAAGTAGTGCACTATATAGGTAATAGGGTTCCATAGGGCTCTGGTCTGAAGTAGTGCACTATGTAGGGAATAGGGTGCCATAGGGCTCTGGTCTAAAGTAGTGCACTATATAGGGAATAGGGTTCCATAGGGCTCTGGTCTAAAGTAGTGCACTATATATAGGGAATAGAGTTTCATTTGGGATGCACCCTAAATATGATCTATCTCCTCTTGCTCTGTTTGGGTCATCATTATTCATTTCCTGTTCACCCATGGCCCTCTGGGTACTGTAGTTTGGTAGTGAATCAGCCATTGGCCCAGTTGGATGTGTAGTCCTTGCTATGGAGGAGCCGTTTCTCCTCAACACTGGAAAGTATGGCAGGTGTGAGTGTGTGTGTGTGTGTGTGTGTGTGTGTGTGTGTGTGTGTGTGTGTGTGTGTGTGTGTGTGTGTGTGTGTGTGTGTGTGTGTGTGTGTGTGTGTGTGTGTGTGTGTGTGTGTGTGTGTGTGTGTGTGTTGACTTACCAATTTTAAATTCCTTGCTGGCCATTAAGATGTCAGCATTGGGTATGATAGGGGGAGGCAGGCAGAACTGAAGTGTGTACGCTAGAGAGAGAGAGAGAGAGAGAGAGAGAGAGAGAGAGAGAGAGAGAGAGAGAGAGAGAGAGAGAGAGAGAGAGACAGAGACAGAGAGAGAGAGAGACAGAGAGAGAGAGAGACAGAGAGAGAGAGAGAGAGACAGAGAGAGAGAGAGAGAGAGAGAGAGAGAGAGAGAGAGAGAGAGAGAGAGAGAGAGAGAGAGAGAGAGAGAGAGAGAGAGAGACAGAGAGAGAGAGAGAGAGAGAGAGACAGAGAGAGAGAGAGAGAGAACAAACACTATTGTAAATACATCCCATATTTATTTATATTCCCTTTTGGACGTAATTACAACACTGTATATAGACATACTATGACATTTGAAATGTCTTTATTCTTTTGGAAAGAAGTTTAATGTTAACTGTACATTTTTTAATGTATATTATCCAAATACACCATAGCATGCGCTATGGGTCCGCGGTCAAACGACCACCCCTCATCACTGTCAAACGCTCCCTAAAACACTTCTGCGAGCAGGCCTTTCTAATCGACCTGAACCGGGTATCCTGGAAGGATATTGATCAGTCGAGGATGCCTGGTCGTACTTTAAAAGTAATTTCCTCACCATCTTAAATAAGCATGCCCCATTCAAAAAACTAAAAACAGATATAGCCCTTGGTTCATTCCAGACCTGACTGCCCTCGACCAGCACAAAAACATCCTGTGGCGGACTACATCGAATAGTTCCCGCGATATGCAACTGTTCAGGGAAGTCAGGAACCAAAACACGCAGTCAGTCAGGAAAGCAAAGACTAACAGAAATTTGCTCTGTTCACAAACACAAACACACCCCACAGAGCCCCAGGACAGCAACACAATTAGACCCAACCAAATCATGAGATAACAAAAGATAATTACTTGACACATTTGGAAAAAATTGACAAAACACCTGAGCAAACTAGAATGCTATTTGGCCCTAAACAGAAAGTACACAGCGGCAGAATACCTGACCACTGTGACTGTACAACTTAAGGAAAGGTTTGATTATGAACAGACTCCGTGAGCATAGCCTTGCTATTGAGAAAGGCCGTCGAAGGCAGACCTGGCTCTCAAGAGAAGACAGGCTATGTGCACACTGCCCACAAAATGAGGTGGAAACTGAGCTGCACTTCCTAACCTCCTGCCCAATGTATGACCATATTAGAGACACATATTTCCCTCAGATTAGACAGACCCACGAAGAATTAGAAAACAAACCTGATTTCGATATTCTACCATTCTACCAAATCTATTGGGTGAAACACCACAGTGTGCCATCACAGCAGCAAGATTTGTGACCTGTTGCCACCAGAAAAGGGCAACCAGTGAAGAACAAACACCGTTGTAAATACAACCCATATTTATGTATATTTATTCTACCTTTGTTTTTTAACTATTTGCACATAATATGATATTTGAAATGTCTTTTTTCTTTTGGAAATTTTGTTAGTGTATTGTTAACTGTTAATTATGTTGTATATTTTACTTTTGTTTATCTTCAACCTATCGCTTCAACCACGCACCTGCCCGCCCGTCCAGCATCACTACTCTGGATGGTTCTGACTTAGAATATGTGGACAACTACAAATACCTAGGTGTCTGGTTAGACTATAAACTCTCCTTCGAGACTGACATTAAGCATCTCCAATCCAAGAATAGAATTGGCTTCCTATTTCACAACAAAGCCTCCTTCACTCATGCTGCCAAACATTCCCTCGTAAAACTGACCATCCTACCGATCCTCGACTTCGTCGATGTAATTTACAAAATAGCCTACAACACTCTACTCAGCAAATTGGATGCAATCTATCACAGTGCCATCTGTTTTGTCACCAAAGCCCCATATACTACCCACCACTGCGACCTGTACGCTCTCGTTGGCTGGCCCTCGCTTCATATTCGTCGCCAAACCCACTGGCGCCAGGTCATCTATAAGTCTCTGCTAGGTAAAGACCCTCCTTATCTCAGCTCACTGGTCACCATAGCAGCACCCACTCGTAGCACGCGCTCCAGCAGGTATATCTCACTGGTCACCCCCAAAGCAAAATCCTCCTTTGGCCGCCTTTCCTTCCAGTTCTCTGCTGCCAATGACTGGAACGAACTGCAAAAATCACTGAAGCTGGAGACTCATATCTCCCTCACTAACTTTAAATACCATCTGTCAGAGCAGCTTACAGATCACTGCACCTGTACATAGCCCATCTGTCAATAGCCCATCCAACTACCTCATCCCCATACTGTATTTATTTATTTATGGCTGGTATTTAAAGCTAGTGAGGGAGATATGAGTCTCCAGCTTCAGTGATTTTTGCTTCTTTGCACCCCAGTATCTCTACTTGCACATTCATCTTCTGCACATTTATCATTCCAGTGTTTAATTGCTATATTGTAATTACTTCACCACCATGGCCTATTTATTGCCTTAACTCCCTTATCTTACCTCATTTGCACTCTCTGTATATATACTTTTTTGTTTTCTTTTTTCTCTACTGTATTATTGACTGTATGTTTGTTTTACTCCATGTGTAACTCTGTGTTGTTGTATGTGTCGAACTGCTTTGCTTTATCTTGGCCAGGTCGCAGTTGTAAATGAGAACTTGTTCTCAACTGGCCTACCTGGTTAAATAAAGGTGAAATACAAATAAATAACAATAATCTACTTGACTTGCTTTGGCAATGTTAACATGCCAATAAAGCTCTTCAATTAAAATTGAATTGATTGACAGAGAGAGAGAGAGAGAGAGAGAGAGAGAGAGAGAGAGAGAGAGAGAGAGAGAGAGAGAGAGAGAGAGAGAGAGAGAGAGAGAGAGAGAGAGAGAGAGAGAGAGAGAGAGAGAGAGACAGAGAGACAGAGAGACAGAGACACAGAGACACAGAGACACAGAGACACAGAGACACAGAGAGTGAGAGAGTGAGAGAGTGAGAGAGTGAGAGAGTGAGAGAGTGAGAGAGTGAGAGTGAGAGTGAGAGAGAGAGAGTAAGAGAGAGAGAGAGAGAGAGAGAGACAGAGACAGAGAGTGATGATACTCTGCATACCTTGATAGTTGATTCGGAACAGTCCACCTTTCTCAGTGTTGCTACGGAAACGAACTAGGATCTGATTGGACGTGCTGCTGGCGGGTTCATTGGGCTCACCATCCGTAAACACACCTAGCTTCCTGGCTGTCTCCTGGGGGCCGTCCCTGTGGGGTGACAGGTGAGGGGTCAGAGGTTAAAAGGGGTCCGTGGTGACGTGGCAGATTCCTTGTCAGCCATTCAGCTCTAAAACCAACTGTCTTTAGCTGTCAGCGTGTGTGTGTGTGTGTGTGTGTGTGTGTGTGTGTGTGTGTGTGTGTGTGTGTGTGTGTGTGTGTGTGTGTGTGTGTGTGTGTGTGTGTGTGTGTGTGTGTGTGTGTGTGTATCCAAGATTACACCAGGCTGGAGAGAGCTAATTCACAATGTTAGTCCCAAATAGCACCCTGTCCCCTACATAGTACACTACTACCCTATGGGCCCTGGTCAAAAGTAGTGCACCACGTAGGAAAGAGCGGGCCATTTGGGACGTAGCACAGTGCTATAGCCAAGCAAGCCCACTCAGTGTAACGCCTGTCGTTGGAATGAGGTGAGGACCAAAGCGCAGCGTGGTAAGTGTCCATATTCAATTTAATAACTGAACACTAAGAATACAAAAATAACAACGTGAATGATACAAAACGAAAACGAAACAGTCCCGTATGGTGAAAACACAGACACAGGAAAACAACCACCCACAAAACACAATAGAAAACAGGCTACCTAAATATGGCTCCCAATCAGAGACAACGACTGACACCTGCCTCTGATTGAGAACCATACTAGGCCAAACACATAGAAATATAACAATAGAACAAAACATAGAACAACAACATAGAATGCCCACCCCAACTCACGCTCTGACCAAACTAAAATAAAGACATAACAAAAGGAACTAACGTCAGAACGTGACACTCAGTTGCTCAGTGGCAGACTCGGGCACAGTGACAGCAGTGGAGGTTGAGATGGTTGTTCCACCAATCAGGTGGTCAAGAAAAACGGTTGATTTCACCTAACTGTAACACTCTGTCATAAAGAGCACATGTTCAACTTCATAAAAAAAAAAAAACACGTTTTACAATCTAAGTAAAATGAAAAATACTATTCTAAGTGCCTTATAAAGTAGGGTAGACCATAACAGAGTTGACATCTTAAGCCCTAAGTCGCCTTGTGACAGGGGGAATGGAAGCCTGTTGTGCAACAGGGACATTTAATGCAACTGTTTATTTTATTGTGAAAACACTTCTAGCCTGTCAGGGTAGCATGGTAACAGGGTAGCATGGTAACAGGGTAGCATGGTAACAGGGTAGCATGGTAACAGGGTAGCATGGTAACAGGGTAGCATGGTAACAGGGTAGCATGGTAACAGGGTAGCATGGTAACAGGGTAGCATGGTAACAGGGTAGCATGGTAACAGGGTAGCAGGGTAACAGGGTAGCATGGTAACAGGGTAGAATGGTAACAGGGTAGCAGGGTAACAGGGTAGCATGGTAACAGGGTAGCATGGTAACAGGGTAGCATGGTAACAGAGTAGCATGGTAACAGGGTAGAATGGTAACAGGGTAGCATGGTAACAGGGTAACATGGTAACAGGGTAACAGGGTAGCATGGTAACAGGGTAGCATGGTAACAGGGTAGCATGGTAACAGGGTAACATGGTAACAGGGTAACAGGGTAGCAGGGTAGCATGGTAACATGGTAGCAGGGTAGCAGGGTAGCATGGTAACATGGTAGCAGGGTAACAGGGTAACAGGGTAACATGGTAGCAGGGTACAGGGTAGCAGGGTAGCATGGTAACAGGGTAGCAGGGTAGCAGGGTAACATGGTAACAGGGTAACAGGGTAGCAGGGTAGCATGGTAGCAGGGTAGCAGGGTAGCATGGTAACATGGTAGCAGGGTAACAGGGTAACAGGGTAACAAGGTAACAGGGTAACAGGGTAACATGGTAGCAGGGTAACATGGTAACAGGGTAGCATGGTAACAGGGTAACAGGGTAACATGGTAGCAGGGTAACATGGTAACATGGTAGCAGGGTAACATGGTAACATGGTAGCAGGGTAACATGGTAACATGGTAGCAGGGTAACAGGGTAACAGGGTAGCAGGGTAGAAGGGTAACAGGGTAACAGGATAACATGGTAACATGGTAGCAGGGTAACAGGGTAACAGGGTAACATGGTAACAGGGTAACAGGGTAACAGGGTAACATGGTAACAGGGTAACATGGTAACAGGGTAACATGGTAGCAGGGTAACATGGTAACATGGTAGCAGGGTAACAGGGTAACAGGGTAGCAGGGTAGAAGGGTAACAGGGTAACAGGATAACATGGTAACATGGTAGCAGGGTAACAGGGTAACAGGGTAACATGGTAACAGGGTAACAGGGTAACATGGTAACATGGTAACATGGTAGCAGGGTAACATGGTAACATGGTAGCAGGGTAACATGGTAACATGGTAGCAGGGTAACATGGTAACATGGTAGCAGGGTAACATGGTAACATGGTAGCAGGGTAACATGGTAACATGGTAGCAGGGTAACAGGGTAACAGGGTAGCAGGGTAGAAGGGTAACAGGGTAACATGATAACATGGTAACATGGTAGCAGGGTAACAGGGTAACAGGGTAACATGGTAACAGGGTAACAGGGTAACAGGGTAACATGGTAACAGGGTAGCATGGTAACATGGTAGCAGGGTAACAGGGTAGCAGGGTAACAGGGTAGAAGGGTAACAGGGTAGCAGGGTAACATGGTAACAGGGTAACAGGGTAGCAGGGTAACAGGGTAGCAGGGTAACAGGGTAGCAGGGTAACAGGGTAACAGGGTAGCAGGGTAACATGGTAACAGGGTAACAGGGTAGCAGGGTAACAGGGTAGCAGGGTAACATGGTAACAGGGTAGCAGGGTAACAGGGTAGAAGGGTAACAGGGTAACAGGGTAATGACTCATAATAGGGTACCATGGTAACAGGGTAGCAGGGTAACAGGGTAACAGGGTAGCAGGGTAACAGGGTAGCATGGTAACATGGTAGCAGGGTAACAGGGTAGCAGGGTAACAGGGTAGAAGGGTAGCAGGGTAACAGGGTAACAGGGTAACAGGGTAACAGGGTAACAGGGTAACAGGGTAGAAGGGTAACAGGGTAGCATGGTAACATGGTAGAAGGGTAACAGGGTAGCAGGGTAACAGGGTAGCAGGGTAACAGGGTAGAAGGGTAACAGGGTAGCATGGTAACATGGTAGCAGGGTAACAGGGTAGCAGGGTAACAGGGTAGAAGGGTAACAGGGTAGAATGGTAACATGGTAACAGGGTAACATGGTAACAGGGTAACAGGGTAACAGGGTAGCAGGGTAACAGGGTAACAGGGTAGCAGGGTAACAGGGTAACAGGGTAGCATGGTAACAGGGTAGAATGGTAACAGGGTAACATGGTAACAGGGTAACAGGGTAACAGGGTAACAGGGTAACAGGGTAGAAGGGTAGCATGGTAACATGGTAACATGGTAACAGGGTAACATGGTAACAGGGTAACATGGTAACAGGGTAGCAGGGTAACAGGGTAACAGGGTAGCATGGTAACAGGGTAGCATGGTAACAGGGTAACATGGTAACAGTGTAACAGGGTAACATGGTAACAGGGTAACATGGTAACAGGGTAGAAGGGTAGCATGGTAACAGGGTAACATGGTAACATGGTAACAGTGTAACATGGTAACAGGGTAACATGGTAACAGTGTAACATGGTAAAAGGGTAACAGGGTAACATGGTAACAGGGTAACAGGGTAGCAGGGTAACATGGTAACATGGTAACATTGTAGCAGGGTAACAGGGTAACAGGGTAACATGGTAACATGGTAACATGGTAACATGGTAACATGGTAACAGGGTAACATGGTAACATTGTAGCAGGGTAACAGGGTAATGGCTCATAATATGGTACCATGGTAACAGGGTAGCAGGGTAACAGGGTAACAGGGTAGCAGGGTAACAGGGTAGCATGGTAACATGGTAGCAGGGTAACAGGGTAGCAGGGTAACAGGTTAGAAGGGTAGCAGGGTAACAGGGTAACAGGGTAACAGGGTAACAGGGTAACAGGGTAGCAGGGTAACAGGGTAGCATGGTAACATGGTAGAAGGGTAACAGGGTAGCAGGGTAACAGGGTAGCAGGGTAACAGGGTAGAAGGGTAACAGGGTAGCATGGTAACATGGTAGCAGGGTAACAGGGTAGAATGGTAACAGGGTAGAAGGGTAACAGGGTAGAATGGTAACATGGTAACAGGGTAACATGGTAACAGGGTAACAGGGTAACAGGGTAGCAGGGTAACAGGGTAACAGGGTAGCAGGGTAACAGGGTAACAGGGTAGCATGGTAACAGGGTAGAATGGTAACAGGGTAACATGGTAACAGGGTAACATGGTAACAGGGTAACAGGGTAACAGGGTAACAGGGTAGAAGGGTAGCATGGTAACATGGTAACATGGTAACAGGGTAACATGGTAACATGGTAACAGGGTAACATGGTAACAGGGTAGCAGGGTAACAGGGTAACAGGGTAGCATGGTAACAGGGTAGCATGGTAACAGGGTAACATGGTAACAGGGTAACAGGGTAACAGGGTAACAGGGTAACAGGGTAGAAGGGTAGCATGGTAACAGGGTAACATGGTAACATGGTAACAGTGTAACATGGTAACAGGGTAACATGGTAACAGTGTAACATGGTAAAAGGGTAACAGGGTAACATGGTAACAGGGTAACAGGGTAACAGGGTAACAGGGTAACAGGGTAGCAGGGTAACAGGGTAGCATGGTAACATGGTAGAAGGGTAACAGGGTAGCAGGGTAACAGGGTAGCAGGGTAACAGGGTAGAAGGGTAACAGGGTAGCATGGTAACATGGTAGCAGGGTAACAGGGTAGCAGGGTAACAGGGTAGAAGGGTAACAGGGTAGAATGGTAACATGGTAACAGGGTAACATGGTAACAGGGTAACAGGGTAACAGGGTAGCATGGTAACAGGGTAACAGGGTAGTAGGGTAACAGGGTAACAGGGTAGCATGGTAACAGGGTAGAATGGTAACAGGGTAACATGGTAACAGGGTAACATGGTAACAGGGTAACAGGGTAACAGGGTAACAGGGTAGAAGGGTAGCATGGTAACATGGTAACATGGTAACAGGGTAACATGGTAACATGGTAACAGGGTAACATGGTAACAGGGTAGCAGGGTAACAGGGTAACAGGGTAGCATGGTAACAGGGTAGCATGGTAACAGGGTAACATGGTAACAGGGTAACAGGGTAACAGGGTAACAGGGTAGAAGGGTAGCATGGTAACAGGGTAACATGGTAACATGGTAACAGTGTAACATGGTAACAGGGTAACATGGTAACAGTGTAACATGGTAAAAGGGTAACAGGGTAACATGGTAACAGGGTAACAGGGTAGCAGGGTAACATGGTAACATGGTAAAATTGTAGCAGGGTAACAGGGTAACAGGGTAACATGGTAACATGGTAACATGGTAACATGGTAACATGGTAACAGGGTAACATGGTAACATTGTAGCAGGGTAACAGGGTAATGGCTCATAATATGGTTTTGAGTGGGTTGAAATATTCCTAGAAGTCACAGAGGGGACATGGAGGGAAGTCAATCACCACCTTCCGGAGACACCTGAAACCCCACCTCTTTAAGGAATACCTAGGGTAGGATAAAGTAATCCTTCTCACCCCCCCCCCCCTTAAAAGATTTAGATGCACTATTGTAAAGTGGCTGTTCCACTGGATGTCATAAGGTGAATGCACCAATTTGTAAGTCGCTCTGGATAAGAGCGTCTGCTAAATGACTTAAATGTAAATGTAAATGTAATGTAATGGAAGTCACAGAGGGGACATGGAGGGACACTGGCAACATCACGCAGGTCAAATCCTATCCCTGCCCTGCATTCTGAATATATAAACAAAGCCAACATGGAAAAGACAAAGGTGGGAGAGAAAGAGAGAAGAGAGAGAGAGAGACAAGGACTGTGTCTGACAAACGCAGGGTTCTATGGACAAATACATTTTCCTTACAATATCCTTTGAGAACGCCAGGAAATATATTGTGCCTTGATCCAATTCAAGAGACAGACACACAAGTAGTACATTTTCACAATAACACAATTTAGCACAAGGGCAACAACGACGTCAACAATAAACAACGACGTCAACAATAAACAACGACGTCAACAATAAACAACGACGTCAACAATAAACAAATGAACTGTATCTCATGTAACTTCTTCTTTTAACCTTTAACCTTTTAACCTTCAAGACAACAAACTCAAGCTGCCCTCCAAGGTTCAACCAGGAGCATTCAGTCACAGTAGGCAGCATCCCAAATTACACCCTGCACTTTCTAATAAACTCGCTCACCGAGTCAGCGTATATCTCAATGTTGTTTTCTGAACTGAGCGTCTCCTGTTTCGGTTTCTGTCTATAGGCTGGGAGCAACGACATGGAGTCATGGTCAGATTTACCAAAGGGAGGGAGGGGGAGGGCTTTGTATGCGTCGCGGAAGTTAGAGTAGCAATGGTCCAGAATGATACCAGCTCGTGTCGCGCATTCGAGATGCTGATAGATTTTAGGAAGTCTTGTTCTCAGATTAGCTTTGTTAAAATCCCCAGCTACAATAAATGCAGCCTCAGGATATATGGTGTCCAGTTTACATAGAGTTCAGTTCTTTCAGGGCCGTAAAGGCA